>NW_027361802.1:20107500-20310000 GCF_039654945.1 Dendrobates tinctorius | reverse complement strand
TCGCTACTTACCTGTCAGACGCGGCGATCCTGCGTCCTCCCGCCCGGCTCCACGCGTCGCTCGTCTCCACAGCAGGAAGCGCCGCAGGAAGTGACCGACGAGGAATGGTCCAGCAGCTTCTCGCGCGATCAGCGATTACCAGCGGGGGAGCCGGTCGGAGGTAAGTATCACATGCAGCGATATCGCTAGTAATATCGCTGTAGCGTCACAAAATCGGTGACTTTACAGCGATATTGCTAGCGATATCGCAGTGTGTAACGGGGGCTTTAAGCAGCAAGTGATCAGAGCTAGGTGAAATCCAAGCAGATAGGGATAAGGAGCCAAGCATACAAGGATGAGGATGAGGAACCATGCATACCAGCAAGGGAATAAGGAGCCATGCATACAAGGATAGGGAAGAGGAGTCATTCATATTAGGATAGGGATGAAGGGGCCATGCATACCAGGATGGGGATGAGGAGGCTGTGCATAACAGAATGGGGATGAGGAGGTCATGCATACCAGTATAGGGATGGGAGGCCATGCATACCAGGATAGGGGATGAAGAGCCATGCATACAAGGATGGGGATGAGGGGACAATACATACCAGGACAGGGATGAAGGGACAATACATGCCAGGCTTATACTCAAGTTAATAAGTAAAATTAGGTGCCTCGGCTTATACTCTGGTTGGCTTATATTCGAGTATATACGGTATAAATTCTGAAGCAGGAACTTACTTCTCATCAGGGCATATATTCACATTCATACACTGAATCTTTTTAAGTGATTTTGACTGATCTTAACAACTTTCTAATGTGTGTGACTGAAACCACATGGAGTATCTGGGAAGTCTCCGTAGCTGAATCTTAGAATTTAGGCCCCAGAAAGAAAGGTTCAAGTAATTCAAGTCATAGCTCGCAGAAGTGTTATGATACCAAAAAGGAGAAAATTATGATAGTGTGCATGAGGTCGCTGAAGGACTTGCAATTTGCATATGTAAATTGTTTGCCTGAACTTGTCCATTGGTGGCATGTCAGAGCACTGGAGTCTGTAGCTACTTACTCAACTGAGTGCATCGGTGATAGGGTCCCAAGGAGGCCATGGAGGAAGAGGCCCACTTCCTGCTGAGGTGCCTCAAATACTCCGCAGTGAGGGACACTCACTTCAAGAGACAGTCTGATCTCCTCCCAGACTTTACCTTCATTGAGGAGGAAGAGAAACTGCTGATAATACTAGGGGAAGAGGAAAGTGCAGCGGCCATAGCAGTAGAATATGTCAGTACCTGCCACAGACTAAGAGGAGACTGATATGTCATGGACTCCTATACTCCCACCTTGGACATGCCCCTATCCTCTAAAAGGCACTGGATATATCCTGGACCTCTACATGCCCCCCCACCCCCATCCCCCTATTTTTACCATTTGCTTTGGCAATGCTAACATGTACTTAGTCCTGCCAATAAAGCTCATTTGAACTTGAACAGGTTGCCAATTTGACTTTTTATTTTTTCTAGACAGGTTATCAAAAAATTACGAACAGATAATATTTTTTTTATGGACACATTGTAAAACTATAATAAATCACTGGAATTTTAAGTAATACATTTTTATCGCCCATAATTCTTATATGAAGACATCAGCTCCATTCACTGTAAACTGTCAAATGCTGATAATTGCTGTCAAAATGTATAAGTTTCTCCAGCTTAAAAAAAAACAAGGGCACCTTAAACTTTTTTTTACAGTCAGGGCAATAAAGTGAGTTATTTGTACAGACTGCCCTGGTATTTCTGGACTCTTGGCAACTTTTATTGGCGAGCTGGAGCAGCTTGTTAATCACAAAAAAACGTTACTATGACTGACAAAAGTCTGGGGATACAATGCGTATCAGGCCATCTGGTGTGCTTTTAAAAGACACCTAGAAAAGAGTTGC
The DNA here is from genome assembly GCF_039654945.1 of Dendrobates tinctorius. Lineage (NCBI taxonomy): Eukaryota > Metazoa > Chordata > Amphibia > Anura > Dendrobatidae > Dendrobates > Dendrobates tinctorius. The sequence goes on along the minus strand of NW_027361802.1, from coordinate 20,308,088 downwards.
CGTTGTGGTATCAGGTAGCAAGGCCTGAAGAAGCACTGAAAGTTTGCCAGCTCTTTGTAGGTTGTCAAGTGGTGTGGGCTTGAGGTACTGTCAGCCTTGAGAGAAGTCAGCCAATAGGAGCCAAAGTGGTTTTGGTTTTAGAAGACTAATCCTAAGAAAGATACCATTGGATCTAGTAGAAGCCTCGTGTGAAGTCAGACTGGGAGACTTTGGTCACAAGCTGGTAAAGAGAGATTGGGTGCTTTGAGGTCTGTGAGTTGACATGAATGTCTCAGTCCAGTTGTGTTGTGGACCAGTGTGTAAGAAGAATTGATTAAGGAAGTGCTCTTGGAAATAGGGTCAGGTACAGAAGTGACTCCTGTTTAACTGACAAAAGTTGAGTTAAGTAAGTTATACTTTGGGTTGTCGGTTTTACTGTGTCAAGTTCTGTAGAGCCTTGCAAAGATAGTACTGTTATCGATATTAGCCTGAAGTTAGCACACTGTGTCTCAGTAATTAACACTGTTGCCTTACAGCACTGAGTTATTGGGTTGAACCTGCCATGGACAACATGTGCAAGGAGTTTGCATATTATCACTGTGTTTGTGTTGGTTTTCACCCACACATAAATGACATACTGATAGGGAATTACATTTGTGAGCCCCCACTGGGAATAGTCATGACAATGCTGTAAAGTGCTGTGGAATATACTGTCACTATGTAAGGAGGTGACGGCTTCCCTCTCTTTGGACATTGTTCACATTAAATGCACGCGGTTCCAGAGCTTTTATAAGTATTAATGTGTTTATGTACTTCAATGTGTATGCACTTGATATGTACTGTTTATAAGCTTAGGGATAGAATAGAAGGTAGTATAGGACAATAGTGGGATTACAATAGAGGGGGGCATACTAGAGATAGGGAATAGGAGTATTAGCTTAGGTTTAGTCAGCATAGGGGTTTTCCAGACACTTGGAAGACACTTCCTGGTTAGTGCGCAGAGCCCAGGCACTTCCTGGACCTGCTCATTCTGAAGTACGCATGCGTATCGAAAGCATGCGTACGCATGTCATTGCGTACCAATGCGTTCCCATAGACAGTAAAGTGTTGTTTTGACGCACTTATCCGCATGCATATGACTCCGCATAATTCACACCTCAAAAAATGCAACATATTGCGTTCGCCGGACACCACCGCACACCGCGAAATAGAGAATAGAATAGAGGGGGCACACTAGAGATAGGGAATCGTAGTATTAGTTTAGGTTTAGTCAGCATAAGAGTTTTCCAGACAGGGAGGAGTTTACAGTGTAGTGTAGTGCAGAGCAATAGGATATAGTGCAGACACTTCCTGGCTATTGAGCAAAGCCCAGTTAGCCTTACCCAGGGAAAGAAGTGCAGAACAGATGCAGCAGTGGAAAAAGACAGTCTGACAACCGTGCACGTGAAGCTGCTAAGGCAGAAAAGGACCCCAGGCAGGGGAATGGCAGAAAGCTGGTGGGCCTAAAGGCATGGATGGGATAGGGATTGCCCAGGAAGAGCAGTGATTGCTGGAAAGGGACAGGGATTGTCCAGAAGAGTAGTGATTGCTGGAAAGGGACAGGGATTGTCTGGAAGAGCAGTGATTTCTGGAAAGGGGAAAGGATTGTCCAGAAGAGCAGTGATTGCCAGAAGCGAGACAGGGATTGTCAGAAGTGAGGCAAGGATTGCCAGAAGGAACAGAGGTTGCTGGGAAGGCAGGGAAAGTTTAAGAAATGTCACTCTGTATACACTGTGCCACATTTGTGATACATACCCTGCTGCTAAGTAAAGTTGAACTGTTGAGAAAAGACATAGTCTCTGAAATATTTTGTGGAGCTCGAGGATACGGAGCCGGAGTGACAGAAGCCGAGGTGACTCCAACAGTAAACGTGAGTGTTCTATTGCGCACGCTGCACATACAGCAGAAGGGACATTATGTTTCATCTGTGGGGTGCCAGGGTGTGGGAACACTACAGATCATTGCCACGACTACCACCCTGGCCGCCTTACAACTATACAAGTAACAAAATACATAATTATTTGTAAGACTACTTAAGTTATATTTTAGTATGTTCAGGAGTGAATAGCAACCGACAAACCGACACATTTAATATTGCAACCAGAAAGTACATTCAGCTGAAATATATTGCTGTGCAGGGACCTGTTGCAAGAGGTCTAGGTAGGGGAGCATTATAAATTTAAAGAAGTTGCTCACCCCAGTTAATTATAAATTTGGCCCCGCATGCTGAAAAATAAAAAAATATATATAGTAGGCACATTTTGCCGATTCCCAAAGCTTCTTTTCTACTGTTTTCCTTTTACCCCAACTGTCTCCAAGCTTCCCCTTGTGGCAAGACAGGCAGGTGACTGCTGCTGCTAATCACTTGCCACAGTAGTAACCAACAAGTACCACTGAAGAAGTGATTACTTATTTTATCCAGTGGATAAGTGATAAATGTTATTTATAGGGCAATACCTTTAAAATAACTTGGACGAGTTATACAGTGTTTTGACAGCTTACCTTAAACATATGTTAACAATATTAGATTGACAGAGTCCAAATTTCATCACCCCTGTGATCAGCTGTTTAATGAGACTGCACTGCTTGTGCCAACACCGCTGTCTTGTCAGTGTTTTAATTTACTTAGAATTTTAGTTAGAGGGGGTTCACCCAGGCCAAAGAGTTAGAGGAGGAGAATGAGAAGCAGTGTAAGAAAATATTATTTTTCTAAAGAGATTAGTAGTAGTAGTAGTAGTTTTGATCTTGTTAGTGTAACCCTCTTTCACCGATAGTTCACTTCAAAAGATGATTGCAGAGTGCTATCAGCATCACTTTGACGGGCATAATGCGCTGCAATACAATATGTAGGAGTATTACAGTGTACTATGAGTGATCAGGCTTAAGCAGGTTATAGTTAGCTAGGTCAACTACAGACTATTCTTCAAAAAAATAAAGTTCCGACCCAAAAATAAAAAGTGTGTCCATACACAACAATGTTCTTCCAGAGTAATTTGTATATGACTTCAAAGCTTGATTTCCCATCACTGGCACATTGGATTATTGCAAAACAATAGGGATGAGTGAACCCAAATTGTAAAGTTTGAGGATTGTACCAGACACTGCTGAACTCTGATTGCAGACTTCTCCCTGAAGTCCATGTTACTGTTCGGAGTATGGATGCCTAATAAAGCTTGTTGAAAGGCTGCAGGGCATCCAAGCAAGACTTTTTGTCATGATCACGTGTGTCAGGACGCAGATGTTTCCGCTGGGCGAACCCATAACACACGTGACCCTGGAAACACCGCCTCCAGTGGGGCGCATTTAAATAATAAAACATGCAGGTGGATACGCCGCCTCCACCTGGCGAATTTGGGAATTACACGTTATAAATACATTTCTGGAAACACTGCCTCCAGTACGGCAAATTTAAATAATAAAGGGGGAACCTGGGAAACATTAACAGTGGTGGGCCCTGCGATAGGGAAAAGGGAATTGGAGACCTCCTGAGCTCCCCTGAGCCAGTGTCCCTGCACTCCTGACATTCCCTATGCCGGTTTCGCACCGGGCGCCGCACGCGTACCTCAACGCCCTAGCTCGCCCTGACCCTAAACCCTCACTAGGGAATAGGTCGTTGCGGAAACTAATCCCACCACTGCACTAATAACACACATGAGGGAAAGAGACAATACAGGGGGAACACAACTTAGCTTTGCTCTGTTGCGTACGCTCCTAGCAACAGAGCCCACCACCTGCGTGCATCTTCTCCTCCACCCTGATCCATCACCATAACTGGATCCATCACCATCGTGCAGCCTGGGAGCAGAGTCCATCACCACTTGCAGCAGTCCAGTACACAGAGTCCCAAGATGAGTCCAGCCTCTGCCAAGAATCCAAGCATGCACGAGTCCAGTTCTCAGCAACCAAGTCGAGCATGCTGAGTGCAACTCTCTTCCTAGTCGCCACTCCTCTAAGCCATGCCCGCACTTCCCGCCGACACCATAAACTGCGACTCCACCAGGCCATGCCAGTCCTTCCTGCAGACACCATTAGCTGGCACTCGTTCTCTCTGGCCGACTGCGCAGGACTCCTATCCAGCTCCATCCTTCCACCAGGCTCTCCAATAACTCAGCAAGAAATATCACCAGCAGTGAGTGAACACCCTGAGACCCAATTATAGAGTCCAACACCTGAATTATAATTAAGTGCATATTAACCTAAGGTGCGATACCACTCACCACCACCGGGGACAGTCAAAACACCTTTGAACTGAACCAAAGTAAAAAAAGTTCACTTTGTGCTTTTAATACCGCCAGATTCAACACTGGATCATGACACTTTTAAGCTGTGGGTAGTTTTGGAGCCATCACAAGTTTCATAGCAAGTCTTGGCACGGTCGTGATAGGACAGCACCAGCTGCAACCCAGTCTGTATAACCACCAGATCACAGGTGGGGGCACTGCTCGAGTGAGGGACAGTGTAAAATAAATTATTTAAAAAAACATCCCGGGTTCCCATCTATTTTTAATAACCAGCCAATGGAAAGCAAACAGCTGTGAGCTGGTCTTATTATGCTGGGAAGAGGTTAATATCCATGGACCTTCCTAGACTATTAATATCAGCCCCCAGCTTTCTGCTTTGCCTCTACAGGTTATTAAAAATATGGGTATCCTATAAGAATTGACATGAAGTCCCCCTATGTTTAATAACCAGCTAAGTATAGAATCACTGCACACATAAAATATGCTTCAAGTGAATATTTATTGACGGTGATAGGTAAAGTGACAGCTGACATTTCAGCCTGATAACAGCCTTTATCACATAATTAATAAGAATGGGGAAAGCAAGCCAAGCCATCAGGAAAATTCAATCTAACAATAATATAAAACCTGAGGCTGCGAAAAAATATTTTTGAATCTGCAAGTTTTATTCACATAATCAGTCACATAGTGCCAACATTTCGGTCGAACAGGCCTTTGTCAAGGGTTTTATCTAATGAAACATAACAATAATATCAAATTAGAAAGGTCTCACTGAAAATAAAATAGAATACATAAAATAACCATTAAGTCAGTGACTGATATATCATACAAAAACCAAAATCATGTACATAGAGAAACATCAAAATCAATATAGGCAACAACAAAAATGAATGCTGCCAAGGATTTAATAAAGTATAGTGCTGTTTAAAAATAAACAGGAGGTTATTAACCCCTTTCTGACATCAGACGTACTATCCCGTCCATGGGACCCGGGCCCCTATGCTCATGGATGGGATAGTACGTCTAGCACGAACAGCTGCGCTCACGGGGGAGCGCAGCTGATCGCGCCGGGTGTCAGCTGATGATCACAGCTGACACCCGCACTATGTGTCAGGGGCGGTCACGGACCGCCCCCGACACATTAACCCCTGGCATACTGCGAACAAACACAATCGCAGTGTACCGGGGGTTTAGGGAAGCATCGGGAGGGAGGGGGATGTACATTGCGCTGCTGCGGGAGCCTCCTTCCTTGTAGGTCTCCGGATCCAATATGGTGCCGGGACCTTCGGGGGCCTGCAAGGGAGGCGTCTTCCTCATGCCTGCTGAGCGCAGGCATGAGGAAGTCTGCTGCAGTGCCTGTGACAGATCACTGATCTGTCACAGCAATCTGTGATGTGACAGATCAGCGATCTGTCACATGACAGTGGACATTTTAATAAAGTTAAAAAAAAAGTGTAAAAATAATTTATAAAAAAATCGCTAAATAAATTTAAAAAAAAATATTCCCTAATAAATTCATTTTTTGGAAATAAAAAAAAAAAAGTAAAAGCATCCATAACGACCCGCCCTATAAAACTGTCCCACTAGTTAACGCCTTTAGCGAACCCCTTAAAAAATAAAAATTAAAAAAAGCAAAAAAATAATGATTTATCATACCGCCGAACAAAAAGTGCAATAACGCGCGATCAAAAAGACGGATATAAATAACCATGGTACCGCTGAAAACGTCATCTTGTCCCGCAAAAAACGAGCCACTACACAGCATCATCAGCAAAAAAATAAAAAAGTTATAGTTCGCAGAATAAAGCGATGCAAAAATAATTATTTTTTATATAAAATTGCTTTCATTGCATAAAAGCGCCAAAATATAAAAAGCGACATAAATGAGGTATCGCTCTAACCATACTGACCTGAAGAATAAAACTGCCTTATCAATTTTACTGCATATGGAACAGTGTAAACGAACCCCCAAAAGAAATTCTTGAAACGCTGGTTTTTGTTCATTCTGCGCCCCAAAAATCCGAATAAAAAGCGATCAAAAAAGTCACGTGCCCGAAAATGGTACCAATAAAAACGTCAACTCATCCCGCAAAGAATAAGATGTCACATGACTCTGTGGGTCAAAATACGGAAAAATTATAACTTTCACAATGTGGTGATGCAAAAACTATTTTTACAATAAAAAGCGTCTTTTAGCGTGCGACAGCTGCCAAAAATAAAAACCGGTCATAAATAGTAAATCAAACACCCATTATCACCCCCTTAGTTAGGGAAAAATAGTAAAATTAAAAAAAAATGTATTTATTTCCATTTTCCCATTAGGGCTAGGGTTAGGGCAAGGGTTAGGGTTAGGGCTAGGGCTAGGGTTAGGGCTAGGGCTATGGCTAGGGCTAGGGATGAGATTAGGGTTAGGGGTGTGTTGGGGTTAGGGTTGGAGTTAGAATTGGGGGGTTTCCACTGTTTGGGCACATCAGGTGCTCTCCAAACGCAACATGGCGTCTGATCTCAATTCCAGCCAATTCTGCGTTGAAAAAGTCAAATGGTGCTCCTTTCCTTCCAAGCTCTGCCTTGTGCCCAAACAGTGGTTTACCCCCACATATGGGGTATCAGCCTACTCAGGACAAATTGCAAAACAACTGTTGGGGTCCATCTTCTCCTGTTACCCTTGGGAAAATAAAAAAATTGGGGACTAAAAGATCATGTTTGTGGAAAAAATATGATTTTTTTATTTTCACGCCCGGGCATTATAAACTTCTGTGAAGCACTGGGAGGTTCAAAGTGCTCACCACACGCACCCCAAATTTTCAGAAGAAAAATAGGGAAAAAAATTAATGCGTAAAATGAGGGTCCGTCTTACAGTCCGATTTATTCAGCTTACCTGGGGGGTAGAATGTCATATGGAGCGCTGGTGGAGTGGGGTCACAGGAGATGGTCTGGCTCATCCCTGGCTGGTGCAGCAGGTTCAGTGGTGTGGGGGCTCTGCCATTTTGTGAAAGCCCCCACACATCCATCCTAGGCTGATGGGCGGCAATTTGGCAGATGATCCGTAGTGCGGGGGCTCCGCCGGCATTGGTGGAAATCCTGGAGCCCCCACGCATCCATCTCGGGCTGGTGCGGCACTTTTGCAGGTGATCGGCATGCAGGGGCTCCGACGGCTTTTTGTGAAAGGCCGGAGCCCCCGCACTTCCATTGTTGTAATGCTGAATTGAAAATGGCCGTGCATAGTGAGTGTCACGCTCACGCCTTGGCTGACTGGCGCTAGCTGGGAGGTTGTGGCCCCACTGGGCCACAAACCAGACTACCCTGGAAGGGGCGTGACTACGACAGCTACCTCGGTCTTCACTGGAGCCTCTGATGATGAGGTCAGGCTTGTGCGGCAGATAGCTGTCGGGTGCCACTCCAGGGTAGTGTCTGGCTGTGGCTGCTGATCCCACTCGGGGACAAGTCACTTGGACAGAAGCTACAGACAAGCAGGCAGGTAGGCACAGCAGGCACGGCTGAGACACAGGGCAAGCAGGCATGGCTTGAAGACACTGGGCAAGCAGGCACGGCTTGGAGACACTGGACAAGCAGGCACGGCTTGGAGACACAGGGAAAGCAGGCATGGCTTGGAGACACTGGGCAAGCAGGCATGGCTTGGAGACACTGGGCAAGCAGGCACGGCTTGGAGACACTGGGCAAGCAGGCATGGCTTGGAGACACTGGGCAAGCTGGCACGGCGTGGAGACACAGGACAGGTGGCTACGGCTTAAGACAGGGCAGACTGGTGTGGTATGAGAAGGAACATGTAGGGGCCTGTTCAAACAAACAGCAGGTGCAGGTACCGGTGCAGGCAGGAAGGAGTGGAGTATATTGAAACAGGTTAGGAATGGAGCCGCAGGAGTACGGAGTAGGCAGAGCTGCAGGAGTGTGGAATAGGTGGAGCCGCAGGAGTGAGGAATCAGCGGAGCCGCAAGAGTGCGGAATAGGCGGAGCCGCAGGAGTGCTGAGTAGGCGGAGCCGCAGGAGTGTGGAGTAGGCAGAGCCGCAGGAGTGGGGAGCAGGCAGAACCACAAGGTCTGCGGAGAGAAGCCGCAGCAAGAGGTTCTGCAGTGGCAGCAGGAGCGGAGCAAAGCTGAACCACAAGGTCTGTGGAGAGAAGCTGCAGCAAGAGGTTCAGCAGCAGCAGAGCAGGCAGAGCTGCAAGGCTGCAGAGGCACAGACAGAGCTGTAAGGTTGCAGAGGCACAGACAGAGCTGCAAGGGTGCAGAGGCACAGACAGGGAGGACACAAGGAAAGACACAGCAGGGAAGGAAGCCAAAGACAAGGACCAGGATATTGTGCCTCCTGGCAGGCGAACAAGGTACTAGGCAAGACAAGGAGTATTCCCACAGAGAAGGAGGATACACAGGAGAGGACCTGGCAGGCTCAGTAGCAAGATGCTAACTGAGTTTAAACATTGCACAGGCAACGGTTAGTGGGTGTGGCGGCCCTATATAGTAAAGGGATCCAGGTGATTGGTCAGGGACATATTAGACAGGTGCTCCCTGACTGCATAAGAACCAGAGAGTTCTGGCGCCGCCTCCCTATACACACATAGCCAGGAAGCATGCAGGAGAGCAGAGTCACAGAGCTGGCAGCAAACAGAATTCACAGCATGACCCGGAGCAGTGAGTAAGTTGGTGTGTGGGGGATGGGAGGCTATGCAGTGATGCCAGCAGGGTTGTTACAGTGAGATCTCGGGAGACAAGATATTGTCCCGGGAGGCGAGATCTCGTCTCCTGAGATCTCACTCTGCGCATGCGCTGCCTCCGGTGGCCATTTTCCTGAAGCTCAATTCAGCATTACAACAATGTAATGTAATGGCATCCGGCGGCCATTTTCCTGAAGCTCAATTCAGCATTACAACGTAATGCTGAATTGAGCTTCAGGAAAATGGCCACCGGAGGCGGAGATAGCACAGAGTGAGATCTCAGGAGACGAGATCTCGTCTCCCGATCTCCCGAGATCTCACTATGCATGGCCATTTTCAATCCAGCATTACAACAATTGAAGTGCGGTGGCTCCGGCCTTTCACAAAAAGCCGGCGGAGCCCCTGCACCACAGATCACCTGCAAAAGTGCCGCACCAGCCCGGGATGGATGTGCGGGGGCTCCAGGATTTCCACCAATGCCAGCAGAGCCCCTGCACCACCTATAATCTGCCAAATTGCCGCCCATCAGCCTCAGATGGTGTCTCCTGGTAAGTGCATCTGTACCATAAGACGCACCCCCATTTTTCCCCAAAATTTTTTTGGGAAAAAGTGCGTCTTATGGTCCAAAAAATACGGTAGATAAGTTACGTGGGGGGTCTAGTTTCCAAAATGGGGTCACTTGTGAGGAGTTTCAACAGTTTAGGCACATCAGAGGCTCTCCAAACGCGACATGACACCCGCAAACCATTCCATCAAAGTCTACATTCCAAAACGTCACTACTTCCCTTCCAAGCCCCGACGTGTGCCCAAACAGTAGTTTTCTCCCACATATGGGGTATCAGCGTACTCAGGACAAATTGGATAACAACTGTTGTGGTCCAATTTCTCCTGCTACCCTTGGGAAAATAAAAAAATTGGGGACTAAAAGATCATGTTTGTGGAAAAAATATGATTTTTTTAGTTTCACGCCTGAGCGTTATAAGCTTCTATGAAGCAATGGGGGGTTCAAAGTGCTCATCACACATCTAGATAAGTTCCTTAGGGGGTCTAGTTTCCAAAATGGGGTCACTTGTGGGGGGTTTCCACTGTTTAGGTACATCAGGAGCTCTCCAAAGGCAACATGACACCAGCAGACTATTCCATCAAAGTCTGCATTCCAAAACATCACTACTTCCCTTCCGAGCCCCGACGTGTGCCCATGCAGTAGTTTTCTCCAACATATGGGGTATCAGGGCACTCAGGACAAATTGGACAACAACTTTTGGGGTCCAATTTCTCCTGTTACCATTGGGAAAATAAAAAAATTGGGGACTAAAGATCATGTTTGTGGAAAAAATATGATTTTTTTATTTTCATGCCTGGGCGTTATAAGCTTCTATGAAGCACTGGGGGGTTCAAAGTGCTCATCACACATCTAGATAAGTTCCTTAGGGGGTCTAGTTTCCAAAATGGTGTAATTTGTGGGGGGTTTCCACTGTTTAGGCACATCAGGGGCTTTCCAAATGCGACATGGTGTCCGATCTCAATTCAAGCCAAAAAAGTCAAATGGTGCTGCTTCCCTTCCGAGCTCTGCCATGCACCCAAATAGTGGTTTACCCCCACATATGGGGTATCAGCGTACTCAGGACAAATTTCACAATAACTTTTTGGGGTCCTGTTACCCTTGCAAAAATAAAAATTGAGGGTGAAAAGATCATTTTTGTGGAAAAAATATGATTTTTTAATTGTACGGGGTTCAAAGTTCTCACCACATATCTAGATAGGTTCCTTGGGGGGTCTAGTTTCCAAAATGGGGTCACTTGTGGGGGTTTCCACTGTTTAGGCACATCAGGGGCTCTCCAAACGTGACATGGCGTCCGATCTGAATTCCAGCCAATTTTGCATTGAAAAAGTCAAACGGCACTCCTTCCCTTCTGAGCTCTGCCATGCACCGAAACAGTGGTTCCCCCCCACATATCAGGTATCAGCGTACTCAGGACAAATTGCACAATAACTTTTGCCATCTAATTTCTCCTGTTACCCTTGGTAAAATAAAAAAATTGGACCTGAAGTAATTTTTTTTGTGAAAAAAAGTTAAATGTTCATTTTTTTTAAAACATTCAAAAAATTCCTGTGAAGCACCTGAAGGGTTAATAAACTTCTTGAATGTGGTTTTGAGCACCTTGAGGGGTGCAGTTTTTAGAATGGTGTCACTTTTGGGTATTTTCTATCATATAGACCCCTCAAAGTGACTTCAAATGTGATGTGGTCCGTAAAAATAAAATGGTGTTGCAAAAATGAGAAATTGCTGGTCAACTTTTAACCCTTCTAACTTCCTAACAAAAAAAATTTTGGTTCCATAATTGTGCTGATGTAAAGCAAACATGTGGGAAATGTTACTTTTTTAAGCTTTTTGTGTGCCATATCTATGTGATTTAAGGGCATAAAAATTCAAATTTGGAAAATTACAAAATTTTCGCCAAATTTCCATTTTTTTCACAAATAAACACAAGTTATTTGAATGAAATTTTACCACTAACATGAAGTACAATATGTCACGAGAAAACAGTGTCAGAATCAACGGGATCCATGGAAGCGTTTCAGAGTTATCACCTCTTAAAGGGACAGTGGTCAGAATTGTAAAAATTGGCCCGTCATGAACGTGCAAACCACCCTTGGGGGTAGAGGGGTTAAATACCAGTGTAGCTGGTAATCCAACCTAAGGAGCTATTGTCCTTGTGGTATGCCAGAGCTGATTGAAACAGAAAAAGTCCCAGTAAGGCCTCTTTCACACATCAGGTTTTCGCCGTCAGGCGCGATCCGGCGCTTTTGACAAAAACCGGATCCGGCGAAATGCAATGCCGGATCCGGTTTCCCCCCCCCATTGACTTGCATTTGCGCCGGATCGCGCCGGATGGCCATGCGTTTCATCCGGTTTTCGCCAGATCCGGCATTGTGTCTCAATCCGGCGTCTGGAAAAAACGGCTACTGTAACGTTTTTTGTCTCCGGCGAAAAAGCCGGACACGCCGGATCCGGCGCATCCGGCTTTTTCACAGAATGAAAGCCTATGAGCGCCGCAATGCGCCGGATCCGGTACTTTTGGTCTGAGCATGCTCAGTAGCTCTGCCCACAAGACACATATATAAAAGCAAGACAGTGGGACCCTCAGCCACACCCAACATGCCACCCAAGACAGCAACCAGGCGCAGGAGAAGGCAGGAGACCACTGCAGCACCATCAGCACCACCACCACGCCAAATGGAGCAGCAAAGCAAACATGCTGAGGAGGGGAGTCCAGCAGCAGATGAGAGACGGTAATTATCAAATCCCCCATTCCTCCAAACTAGGGCCATGGAATATCAAGATATTCATAGGCCCTTTGTTTCTCTTTATTCAACAGCCGCCCAAGAGATGCAGCAGCAGCAGCAGCAGAAATGGCATCACTGGCAGCAGCAACAGCAGCAGCAATACCCACAGCCATGGAGTCTGGCCATCAACAGGACAGCACATCTTCTTCTGGGAGCCCTCCCTCGCATCGTCAGCGTTTGACGGTAAGTTTTTATTTCCAAAATCCATCATCTCTGTAATATATGTCTATTCATTGCCTTTTATTTCAAAACAGGAATCACAAGATGAAGAGGAGCTCCCAGAAGAAGAAGGAAGGGGTGGACAGACACCTGGAGTGGGCTCACAATTGGTAAGTTTTTGGCATCAAACGCAGAAACACAACATCACACTACACACAACACATAGAAAACAATGTTCTGCAGACCACACACAGCAAACAAATGCCTACATCCAAAGACATAACATTTTTTGTTTTCTTCTCTAGTCTTCCCAATCTGGTGCTCAGCCAAGAGGTCCTCGCAGTGCCTCCCAGGGTCGTCGGCGACAGCAACGTGGCGGTCACCAGCGTGTAAGTATAAATATTTTTGCTTTGTTTTTTTGCACTTTTTATTTCATTTCTTTTGTGGAGGCTAATTATGTTATTTTTGTCTTTTTCTTTAACAGCCTTCACAGCGTGCTCCCGACTCTGACGGTGAGGATGGAGGAATCGATGTGGACCACCTCATCGATCTCGTCAGAGAAAGGAAGCCGCTCTGGAATATGGCTGACCACCGCCACGCTGACCTGACCTGATCGTTACCCGACGACTCTGGGAGGAAATCTGTTCGCTCCTTGTGGGCCGCTGGGAGGACCTCGATGCTCGGGCCCAGATTAAAGAGCGTAAGTATATACAGTACCGGTTGCTTGATGTAAACCAGTGTTTCCCGAACTCCAGTCCTCGTGGTCCCCACGGATCATGTGTTCAGGATTTCTATTTACTATGGAAATCCTGAAAACATGACCCCTGGGGACCATGAGGACTGGAGTTTGGGAAACACTGATGTTGTATACTAACCACTCCTTTCTCGTTTCAGGGAACAGAATTGTGAATCGGTGGCGGTCTGTGAGGGATCGTTTCAAGAAGGAGTTCAATAAAGAGATGCGGGCCCCGAGTGGATCTGGAGGACGCAGGAGCAAGTACAAGTACGCACAAGCCCTGTCGTTCCTCCGGGAAACAATGGTCACTAGAAGGTAAATATTACACACCACATGTGAAAAAAAATGTTAGATGTAAATTTTTTTTTTCAGCCAGGGCCATACCATGTCACTATTTTAATTGTTTTTTTTCTCTTTATTCCACAGCACGGTGAGCAGCACTCGGGAGCCTGCACGATTGGACCCTTCTGAGGCGATCCCTGAGGAGACCGGCACCGAGGGACACTTCGACCGCCCCGGTACATCTGCACCTTCCCAGCCTTCCCACACATTCGACCCATCTGTCCCATCCACCAGCACAGGAGCATCGTGGCCGCCTACATTACATGAAGCTGCTGGTGAGGAGATCGCTTTCCCTTTACCCCACCCTTCTGCCCCTGCCACCTCTAGTACACCTGCGGGTACTGGGCGGCAGCGGCAGAGGGGTCAGGAAAAGACTTATGCGCCAGAGTTCTTGCATCTGAATGCATCTTTCCAGAACTGTCTAAAAGTCTTGTCAGAGCAAATCTCCGCAGGCTTTCAGCAGATCAACTCCAGCATTCTGGAGGTGAAGACACTTCTGCAAACCATGCATTCAGAAGCAAGATCTTCGCCAAACCACACCTTTTTCAGGTCTGTTGTGGAGCGCATGGAAACGCTATCTCCTACCCAGCAGATGCATGTAATGCATTCATGCCACGGTGCTCTCCAGCAAGTTACCTCCCAACCTCCTCCTCCCACCACAGTAGTTCCTCCACCTGCACCCCCTCCAGCCACTTTCCATCCTCCCCCTCCTATTACATCTGCACCCCCTCCAGCCACTTTCCATCCTCCCCCTCCTATTACATACCATCCACCTCCCCAGTACCAGCAACCTCCCCAGTACCAGCAACCTCCCCAGTACCAGCAACCTCCCCACTTCCAGCAACCTGCCCCGTACCAAACTCCTTCCCCGTACCAAACTCCTTCCCCATACAACTTGCCATCAACATCATCTGCTCCTACAGTCCCTGCCCAACCCTCCACTCCACCGCCCACCACCTCTTCTGCCTCCCACATGTCCACCCATTCTGTAGCTTTTTCCACACCATCACCTCTAACTGTTCCTTCCCCACCACGATCCCAATCCTCTCTCCACACTCCCAGTGTCGAAGTGTCCCGCAGCCCCTCCAGCAGTATTTCCACCCCACACTACACAGATTTATGATGTGTTTTGTAATAAAAATGCCCAGTTGGTTTCAAACCTTTATTAAAAAAGTTTTTTTAACTTTAAAAACAGTTTACAAAAAAAAAATATTTTAAATAAAAGTTAAATTATTGTTTACACTGGTCGTCTGTCATTTCTTTCTGCGGCGAAATATGTTTAAAAAAAAAGGTTAAATACAGGGTATTTAAAAGGTAAAAAGGTATTCAAAACCAGGTATATAACTGTGGGTAAATTTTAGCTTTTTGCCACAGTTGTGTTCCTGGTTGTGTTTGAAGCAAAGTATTTCACCTAAAAAGTTGTGTTTAATGTTGGTGATTTCCTAACAATGTACACAACTTTTGTTAAAAGGTGAAATACTTTGCATAAAACACAACCAGGTACACACCTGTGGCCTAAAGCTAAAAATAGAGACCATGACAAGATAGCCAACTTTGGTTGGCAAAGGTATATACTGTTGGTACAGAAGGTACACAAGTTTGGTTAAGGGCACAAATCTTTCACACTCTGTCATCCTGCCAGTGTACTCTGCCTTGAGGTGACATAAAGTATAGTGCAAAATTGTCCCTCATTACTGAAACCGTCACAGAACTTCTAGTGGTAATGTCATGGTAATCTTGCAAGGTGGTTTCTTCAGAGGTGTCCTCAATGGAAATGGGTTCCTTGCAGATAACAAAATTGTGGAGTACCACGCAAGCTTTGATCACCTCGTCCACAGTTTCTGTCTTGAGGTTGATCGCAGTCAATAGGACCCGCCATTTGGCTGTCAGAATACCAAAGGTACATTCAACCATTCTTCTTGCTCTTGTGAGGCGGTAATTAAAAATGCGTTTTGTTCTTGTCAATCCTCTGCTAGAGTACGGTTTCAAAAGGTGTTCTGACAGCTGGAAGGCTTCATCCCCTACACAGACAAATGGCATAGGTGGACCAGATGTTTGCGGCAGCGGTCTAGGGGGTGGGAACTGGAAGGTGTTTCCATACAGTTTACGCCCCATGGCAGACAGTTTGAAAACTTGAGAGTCATTGGAGTGGCCATAGGCCCCAATATCAACAGCAATAAATTTGTATTCCGCGTCAGCGATGGCCATGAGGACAATTGAAAAATATTTCTTGTAATTGAAATATTCCGATCCCGATCCGGCTGGCTTTACAATGCGGATATGTTTCCCGTCCACAGCGCCCAAGCAGTTGGGAAACTGACATATCTGTTGAAACTTTTCTGAAATTTCAATCCACCTCTCTGTTGTGGGCTCTGGTAAAAACTCTTCAGCTAAGGAGTCCCACAGTGCACGGCATGTGTACTTCACTATTCCAGATATGGTGGAAATCCCGAGTCTGTACTGGAAATGCAGTGACGAAAGGGATTCTCCAGTTGCAAGAAATCTGTGGGGAATTAAAAAACAATCAATTAGTTTTAAATCACAGCATTACATACCAAAACTCAGCTATAACACTTGGAGATATAAACTACCACCAACAAGATTGCAGTGAAAGTGTGCTCTGATGCGAGCACATCCAATAAATGTGGCTTACCTTAAAGTCACCATCAGACGCTCTGCGGGTGAAACAGAGAAGCGGCAATAGGTGTCTGCTTTTCTTATGAGGTGTGTAATGCGCTCCACCAAGTAATCAAAATTCTCCATTTTCATCCGAACATATCCAAAAAATTTATCTGGGTTTCGTCGAAGGTCCATGCAGAGTGTAGAATAGACACCACGCGTCATTCTCTTGGCTGTGATGGGGTGGATCCACAAACGTCGTCTACGATGCCTGATGCGCTGCTGTCTCGCTCTCTCCTTCTCCAGAACAATCACCCTCAAACGATTCGCCTCCGCTGTAAAATCCGCCAAATTCTTCAAAATATTTCCAATGACAACATCCATCTTCGCCAGTAACTTGCTCTTCTCTCCAACCTGCACTTTCTCCTCTACATCCTGTCAAAGAAGGGCTGTAGGAACACGCTATATATAGTTTTCCAGTAGCCAATCCCGTTCGGAAGGCCACAAGGGGTGTTTTTAAAAACCGGATCCGGCGTAATCCGTCGAAAAACGGATAGAAAAACGGATGAACCGGATGAGACGGATCCGGTTTTGTCTGTCAAGAACAAGACGGATCCGGCAGAAAACCGGATCCGTCACATCCGGTTTTACAAAACATTTGCCGGATCCGGCATTCCGGCACGACGCCGGATCGTGCCTGACGCCGAAAACCTGATGTGTGAAAGTAGCCTAAGTGTGTGTTCCTCCAGGGGATAAGATGGTGCTGACCAGGGGAAAGGGTACTTACGATCATTGGTGGTGCAGTGTGGGATGCAGGCACCGCAGGGCCCGGGCAGTAAATGAGCCCAGTGAGCAGAATAGAGCTCATATGAGAGCGCTGGCCGGTCACATTACCGGAAATGGCGTGGAACTCCTGCCTGATTCTTTTCTTTATAGCAGCAGCTATTTTGCCGAATAGGAGATCTGATGCATTTAGATGATCTAGGATAATTGCAGGAAGGTTTTCAAGCTAACAGCTTAGTTCTGAATTAACCTGAATAATGCTAGTAGTCACCATGTTAAAACTTACAAAGATGGAATGATCAAAACTCGGGATGTATCTTCAAAGATGGCTAGAAAGGCAAATGAAGCATTCAATAGAATTAACAAATCATTAGAAAGATTACTGCACTTGTACTCAATCATTTGAACTGATTTATACTCTGCATTACAGGACGCTGTAACCTATTTTATACAATTTATAATATAGAAAGCAAAAAACACAAATATCCTGAACTAAAAGTAAAAAATATACTGCAAATAATGCATAAAGGTAATAGTAATAATAAGGGTATTTAGTAAACATAATTTTGATCAAAATAATGTACAAGCCATCCCGCCACGTCACTTGGCAAGTGATAAGGTTTTAAATACTAGAGTAGGGACTGTCCCACAAGGGTTGCCGTGACGTGGCGGGATGGCTTGTACATTATTTTGATCAAAATTATGTTTACTAAATACCCTTATTATTATTATTACCTTTATGCATTATTTGCAGTATATTTTTTACTTTTAGTTCAGGATATTTGTGTTTTTTGCTTTCTGTTTTCTCTGGTTAATGGTCATGTGTTAAGATGCACTTACATTGTGCATACACATTAATTTACTTGTCTCAGTTCAGATTTGTTTTTTATTCATTTCATTGTGCATTCAGTGCATATAGGGGTGTGACCGCCCTTTTTCTGAGCTGGGAAAGCCATCCAGTCTGGCCTAAGCTGTTACAAGTGGTTCAGCCGCTCGACCCTTATTCACATTCACGCCACTTGGCAAGTGATAAGGTTTTAAATACTAGAGTAGGGACTGTCCCACAAGGGTTGCCGTGACGTGGCGGGATGGCTTGTACATTATTTTGATCAAAATTATGTTTACTAAATACCCTTATTATTATTATTACCTTTATGCATTATTTGCAGTATATTTTTTACTTTTAGTTCAGGATATTTGTGTTTTTTGCTTTCTGTTTTCTCTGGTTAATGGTCATGTGTTAAGATGCACTTACATTGTGCATACACATTAACTTACTTTTCTCAGTTCAGATTTGTTTTTTATTCATTTCATTGTGCATTCAGTGCATATATGGGTGTGACCGCCCTTTTTCTGAGCTGGGAAAGCCATCCAGTCTGGCCTAAGCTGTTACAAGTGGTTCAGCCACTCGACCCTTATTCACATTCACGCCACTTGGCAAGTGATAAGGTTTTAAATACTAGAGAAGGGACTGTCCCACAAGGGTTGCTGTGACGTGGCGGGATGGCTTGTATATTATTTTGATCAAAATTATGTTTACTAAATACCCTTATTATTATTATTACCTTTATGCATTATTTGCAGTATATTTTTTACTTTTAGTTCAGGATATTTGTGTTTTTTGCTTTCTGTTTTCTCTGGTTAATGGTCATGTGTTAAGATGCACTTACATTGTGCATACACATTAACTTACTTGTCTCAGTTCAGATTTGTTTTTTATTTTTTTTAATTTATAATATAGGTCCAATTTATTCTACAACTCTTTAAAGATGTAAAGTTTATTCACGCGTTACTTTCTGCAGTATAGCTCTTAATGTACTGTACATTCTACCTGCACACCAGCGACAGACATAAGCTCCTCATGATCCTGGTCAATGGCTTAACCTCTTCACGACATTTGATGTAAGTTTACACCATGGTCGAGAAGGGGTTCCTGCAACATGAGGTAAATACACATCATGGCGACCATGAAGGCACAAAAGCAGTGCCTGCACAATCGTCTCCAGTAGCTTGGCTTATGTGAAGCTGAGCCTTGGCTGTTACTGCCAAGAGCAGTGCCCACACAGCCCCTGGTAGTTCAACCCTGGAAATGTCGCAATCGATATAGATAGCAGCATTTAAAAGGCAGAGAAAGAGAGATGACTCCCTCTCTCTTCAGATCGGCACCCCCATGAGGTCATCATGAGGGTCCGATGACTGCCATGGCAATCCAGGGTAGTTATGACAACATCTGGGTCACCCAGCTATGGCAAGCCTGTTAGACCATGCTCAGAGCACGGTCTAAGAGGCTTCTGTCAGTGCAACACTGCCAGGTAAAATGCATTGCAGTGCTGGTGCATTACAATGCATTATACCAGCGATCAGACTAATAAAAGTTAAAATCCCATAGAAGGACTAAGTAAAAAATAAAAAAAATAAACAATCCATAAATAAATTAAAAAAATATATCAAACATATACAGTATAGGAATATTGATTTTAAAAAAGGCAACAACTGACACATGATTGGTGAGGAACAACATGACCTATAAAACTGTCAGACTATTGAAACCCTTCAGCGAACTCCATAAAAAAATTATAATACTGCCAAAAAAGCAGAATAAAATACAATCAACAAGTCAAATGTAAATAAGAATGTTATCTTTGAAAATGTGAGTTTCTCCCCAAATAAACAAGCCACCATACATCTCCATCAGTGGAAAAATAAAATAGCTACATATCTTAGAATATAGCGATGCAAAAACAATTCTTTTTTTTCTTTTTTTCTATAAAATAGTTTTAATTGTGAAAAGTGGCAAACCATAAAAAATTATAGAAATGTGGTATCACTGTAATTATACTGAACCGTAGAAAAAAGCTGTCATCACTGTTACCACACGGTGAACAGCATAAGAAAAAGAACAAAACAAATTCTGAATTGCTGGCTTTTGTTCATTCTACCTCCCAAAAATTAGAATAGAAAGCCTGAAAATAGTACCAATAAAAGTCAACTCATCCTGCTAAAACAAGCCCTCACATGACTCTGTTGGCAGAAATATAGAAGAATCATAGCTCTCAAAATATGGTGATGCATAAACTAGTTTTTTCAAAAATAGCGTTTTTTCGCTTGTGACAGCAGCCAATCATAAAAAGCAAAATAAATCTGGTATCGCTGTAATCGCAGAGTAAAGTTGTGTAATCACTTACACTGCAAGAGGAAGGGCGTAAATAATGAATCAAACCAATTGTTCACTAGCTGCTGATTTGTTCATTTTGTCTCCCAAAGATAGCAGTAAGGCTCAATTCATATTTATCCTGCGCGCTACACTGAGCGCTTTCACCGGGCTTTCCATATAAAATCACTGAAGTACGTGATTCAGATGGATCCTATGATAGAAGGTTCCCTATAGTGAGGCAAATGGAGACACTGTGGACTCTGTCTGTCATATAATGTGTCTGTGTTTTTAAGCGTGCATAAAAGCTCAGTTTACCACAGTTTTGTGCATCTCTTAAAAGAAGGACATCGCTGAATAGAGGCCAGATGGAGTCCAGAGTAATGCTGCTGCCTCATTAGGGTTTCATCTGAATCATGTCATTCAAAGATTTAGCTTGGAAACCTTGATGTAAGTACCCAGCAGGAGCAGGATAAATATGATCCAAAATGTTCCCAATAAAAGCTTCAACTCCATCCACAAAAAAAACAAGTCCCCACTCAGATCCGTCATCTCTCAATGGAAATGTAGTGGGATTCCATGTTACTGGTAGCACAAAGACTCTGGAAAAGCGATATAGCTACTTGACCCCGAAATGAGATCCAGCGAATTCTGCACACCCAAATTCAAATGCCCCACTCACTTTTGAGCCTCACAATGTGCTTAAACCACATATGTTTGGTATTTCTATAGCAATCCCAGCCCACTTAATTTATGGGTGCAAGTCTCCAGAAGCACGAGCTGGGCATAATGTAATGAGCATTACAGCACTACATTGTACTGCACATTACAATGGCAGATTTGCAATTTTCATTTGGCAACATCCACTGCTACTTGTTTGTGGAAACACCCATGGAGTCAAAATCATCACTACACCTGTAGATAAATTCCTATAGGGGTGTAATTTCAAAAATAGGGTCATTAGAGAGGGAATTTTGCTCTTCTGGCACTTAAGGGCTTTGTATATAGAGTCAGCAAACTATTCTACAATACTTCTTTAAGTCAAATGGCGCTCCTTCCCTCCCGAGTCTCACCATGTGGCTAAGCAACACTGTACAGCCACAAATGAGGTATTGAAACGTTAAGCAAAAATTGTGACACATTTTGGTGCCATTTTTACCCAGTTCCACTTGTGAATATTTTAACTTTGGAGCTATTGCAACATTTTTTGTGGTAAAAATGTAACTATTTTTTCTTCACTACCCTATGGTATAAAATTCTGTGACACTATAGATGTCAATATGATAACTACACTCTTACATTAATTAATTGAGAGGTGTAGTTTGTAAAATGAGGTCACTTATGAGGGGTTCTGCTATTCTGGCACCTCAGGGGCTCTTCCAGTAGTTCATGACACCCACAAACCATAACAACAAAATATGCACTATAATATGGTGCTCCTTCCCTTCTGAGCTTTGCACATATGCTTGAAAAGTATTGGTGCACTCAGGAAAAATTCCACAAAAAAAATGAGAGGCCGATTCTTTCTTAATAGCCCTTATAAAAATTAATTTTTCTTTCTTTACCCCCCAATAGTATAAAGATCTGTGAGGCACATGTGGTGGGAACATGCTTACTGCATCCCTAGTTGAATTCATTGGGGATGTAGTTTGTAAAATGGGGTTCTGCTACTCTGACACATCAGGGGCTCTGTCAATGTGACATGGCACCCTCAACCCATCCCTATAAAATCTGAATTCCAATATGGTGCTTCTTTCGTTCTGAGCTTTCCAATGTGCCTCAAAAGTATATTTTGTCCACACATGGGGCATTGGCGTACTCAGGAGAATATGCGTAATCAATTTTGCCATTCATTTTCTCTTATTATCCCTTTTGAAAATTAAAAACTTGGGGCCAAAGCAACATGTTAGTGGGAAAAATGGTAATTTTCCATTTACTCAGCTTAATGTTACAAAATTCGCCTGAGGGTTAAAAATGCTCACTATACACCTAGTTGAATTCCTCATCATGAGGTGTAGTTTCCAGAATGGGGTCACTTGTTTGGGTTTCCTGCTGTTTTGGAATGTCAGGGGCTCTTTAAATGTGACATGACAGCCACAATCAATTCCAGCCAAAATTGAGCTCCCGAATTCAGTTGGACTCTTTCCCTTCTAATCCCTGCCATGTGCCTAAACAGAATTTTTCCACCACATACAGTGGGGAAAAAAAGTATTTAGTCAGCCACCAATTGTGCAAGTTCTCCCACTTAAAAAGATGAGAGAGGCCTGTAATTGACATCATAGGTAGACCACAAGTCAAAATTTGAAAACAAATCCAGAAAATCACCTTGTCTGATTTGGCAAGATTTATTTTGCAAGTTATGGTGGAAACTAAGTATTTGGTCATTAAGAAAAGTTCATCTCAATATTTTGTTATATATCCTTTGTTGGTAACGACAGAGTTCAAACGTTTTCTGTAAGTCTTCACAAGGTTGGCACACACTGTTGGTGGTATGTTGGCCAATCCTCCATGCAGATCTCCTCTAGAGCAGTGATGTTTTGGGCCTGTCACTGGGCAACACGGACTTTAAAATCCCCCCAAAGGTTTTCTATGGGTTTGAGATCTGGAGACTGGCTAAGCCACTCTAGGACCTTCATATGCTTCTTACAAAGCCACTCCATCATTGCCCTGGCGGTGTGCTTGGAATTATCATGCTTAAAGACCCATCCACGTTTCATCTTCAATGCCCTTGCTGATGGAAGGAGGTTTGCACTCAAAATCTCATGATACATGGCCCCATTCATTCTTTCATGTACACAGATCAGTCATCATGGTCCCTTTTCAGAGAAACAATCCCAAAGCATGATGTTGCCACCCCCGTGCTTCACAGTACGAATAGTGCTCTTTGAATGCAACTCAGAATTCTCTTTCCTCCAAACACAACAAGTTTTGCTTCTACCAAACAGTTCTAATTTGGTTTCATCAGACCATATGACATTCTCTCAATACTCTTCTGGATAATCTAAATGCTCGCTAGCAAACTTCAGACAGGCCCAGACATGTACTGGCTTAAGCAGGGAGACACGTTTGGTACTGCAGGATATGAGTCCCTGATGGCATAGTGTGTTACTGATGGTAGCCTTTGTTACGGTGGTCCCAGCTCTATGCAGGTCATTCATTAGATCCTCCCATGTGGTTCTGGTATTTTTGCTCACCGTTCTTGTGATCATTTTGACCCCACGGGGTGAGATCTTGCATGGAGCCCCAGATCGAGGGAGCTTATCAGTGGTCTTGTATGTCTTCCATTTTCTTGTTATTGCTCCCATAGTTGATTTTATCACATCAAGCTGCTTGCCTATTGCAGATTCAGTCTTCCCAGAACGTTGCAGGGCTACATTTTTGTTTCTGGTTTCCTTCAACAGCTCGTTGGTCATCACCATAGTGGAGTTTGGAGTGTGACTGGTTGTGGACTGATTTCTTTTATATTGATAACAAGTTTAAACAGGTGCCATTACTACTGGTAATGAGTGGAGGACAGAGGAACCTCTTAAAGAAGAAGTTATAGGTCTGTGAGAGCCAGAAAGGGTTTTTATAGTTTAAATAATCTGTCATTCTCTTCACAGTAAGCTAATCATAAAGTGTTCTTCTTCCAGAACGACTTGCAGAGATCAGTTAAATTCTGTAGAAAAAGCTGCTAATAATTGTTCAGTTTTTGCACCTATATAAATCAATAAGTTGTTTTCATACAAAAGGACATGATAGGTCTTCCAGAGTGAAAGACTTTTTTTCTAAGGCTGGAGTCACACTAACCTGCGCAAAATACGCTCCGTATTTTACATGCGTAATACGGATGAATCACCACTAAATAGTGGTCCGTAGGTCATCCGTAAGCAAGGTGAGGTCGCGTATTTTGCGCATGTGTGTATCCGTATGTAATCCGTATGCAATCCGTATGGCGAGATTTTCTCGCAGCCTTGCAAAATGGACATTTAACGGTTTTGAGGCCTGCAAACAATTTAAATCATTAGCCTGCACCCTATTTAGACACTCAGAAACAGGTGGCTGCCTACATTCTGTACATTTGTCACCTTGCTTTCACGAGGTGTGTTGGTGTTCTTTGTGCAGCATGGCAGAGGCTCTGACATTCAATACAACTGAGCAGGTTCTCTTTACCTGGCTTTTGTCACGGCGCTTTGGCCAACCATATCCTGTGATAGTGGATCCACGGAGGAGGAGACGCATGTGGGTACATCCACTTTTGAGGCAAAGACTCACAAGAGGTCATTTTCACCGCCTCTATTAGTCTCTGCGGGAGCATCCGGAGAAATTTTACCAGTACTGTCGAATGAGCATTTCCACATTTGATTGCCTCTTGGAGACAGTGCGCCCTGGGATCACCTTTCAGGACACTATGATGCTCAAAGCCATATCTGCAGAGGAGCGACTTCTACTCACAATACGGTATGTACTACACAACCACATTCTCTATTTTCATAATGTGTGTGTTAATTTATGTTTTTTGGCCTTCTTGGACAAAGTTTAATACCCTCATCTTACTCAAAATATGTTTCACCTGACACAGCAGAATGTTACATCTAATATGTCCTGCATATCACTTAGTCATTGTGCCACCAAATATGTGTGTGTTGTTTTCTCTCATTTCCTAACAAGTTTGGTCGGCATGTAACTGATTTTTGTTTACTTTAGCCATTCTAAACTGTACTATTTCTGTTGTTCTACAGCTTCCTGTCCACTGGCCTGTCTTATGCCGCCCTCCACCATGAGTTTCTCATTGGAAAGTCAACCATTTCAGGCATAGTGAGGTCTACATGTGCACAAATCTGGACAAGACTCCATCAGGTGGTCCTACCCGAGCCCAGGATGGAAGACTGGTTAAGGATTTCAAGGGACTTTGAGGAGGACTGCCAGTTTCCAAATTGTATTGGGGCCCTGGATGGCAAACATATCAGGGTGCGTAAGCCGCCGAACTCAGGCTCCCAATTCTTCAATTATAAACAATACTTTTCTGTTGTATTGTTGGCTCTGGTAGACCCTCAATACAAGTTTATAATTGTTGACATTGGGGCCTATGGAAGGACGGGAGACTCTAGAGTCTTCAATACTTCCATAATGGGTCGGCGGCTACGCACCAACCAGTTGGATCTACCACCACCACGCCAGCTACCAGGCTCCCCCGAACAATCAGTCCCTTATGTCCTTGTGGCAGATGAGGCCTTTCAGTTATCACGCAATGTCATGAGGCCATATCCCCGGCGCAACCTTGACCACAGGCGCAGAATTTTTAACTTGCGCCTATCACGTGCTAGGCGACTGGTGGAGTGTTCCTTTGGGATTTTTTGTGCCAAATGGCGGGTACTCCAGTCTGCCATTCAGTTGAGTGAGCAAAATGTGAATGAAGTTGTCAATGCCTGTGTTCTTCTGCATATCTTCACCAGGATACATGATTGTTCCTCCTCTGATGGTGTTGTGCGTAGGCCGGACAATGTGCGCAGGGTGAGACCACCTATCATCCCTCAACGTAGACCGCTCTCTGGCCTCAAAGTGCGTGATATATTCACGAATTACTTTATCTCACCTGAGGGGGCAACTTCTTGGCAAGAGAATGCTGTGTCTATGTTATAATTTGTTTCTTTAAAAGTGTGTCTAAATATATATTACTCAAGCCTTTATGATTCTATGACTGTTTCATTGCATTGGTTGGTGTCTGTTAGTATGTTGTGAGGGATTGTGAAAAATCACACAGAGACGTTAACTAGAGTAGACAAATTTTTAGTTTTGCCTTTTTTTTTTGTTTTGCTTAAAGGCAAACATAATTTTGCCATTACACAAATTTGGCAATGGCCAAAATGACCCTTTGTGCCTTCTTTAACTTGGTGTAACATTAACATTACAGAAAAAAACTGCAACAAACATTATGCAATAACAACATTGCTGCATGCCTACATTAACCTTGATTAGGCAACAAAGGGTGAGCTCCATCACCTAAATAAAGTCAATAAGATAACACTCACATTTCCTCATAATGTTATCCAATCATAGAAAGATTCCACCATGACAGGCAAGGCTACCTCAGATCTTTCACACAGATATTACCTGTCTGTAGAACAGACAATATTTAAGCATGCTATACCGGAAAGGATGAAAATACAAAAATCACTTGTTAAGACATAGAGAGAGCGTGATATTCTGAATGCTGGTCGCCTCAAATTGTTTTACTAGAGATTGCTAACAACAAAGTTGACTACTTAACTAAAGGCAAGCACGCCTTTCCTATGCGTTAGCAAGTGACTAGTGTATTTTCATCCTTTCATGTAACAGTATAGCGCATTTAAATATTCTCTTTTATACACACATGTAATATCTGTGTGAAAGGCGTGAGGTAGCGTTGCCTGTCATGATGGATTGTTTCATATGTTTGGAAAACATTGTTTAAAAATGTGAGTGTTAAATTATGTTCTAAATGTTGGTGAAGGAGAACACCTGTTTTTTTGTCTAGATTAGAAGCACCAGTTACATGTCACTGGACATCTCCAAACTTTTGAATCATAAATCCTCATATGTAGGGGAAGGGGAACGTGGAGGACCAGCCTGTGGGTGCTGCTGGACACTGTGGGCAACATCGCCCTGTGTGGGGCCATACTGTTGCCCATGATGCTGTAGTTGTCCAGCCTCCTGGGCCTGTTGGGGATACTGGCAAGAGTAATGATGATGGTGAGGGGCTTCTTGTTGGCTCTGGTAGGCCCGTGGCTCATACCCACCAAGATAGCCAGATTGTCCCCAACCAAGTTGGGACCAGCCTCCAACACTGGGAGGGTACAAGTGGCCATATTGGTGGGGTTGGCTTGAGGAAGACATTTGGGGCCGTGGAATAGAAGGATGGATAGGGGGAGGAAGGGGTTGAGGTGTTGGCCCACATATTAGGGGCTGTTCAGACCCTGCTTGAGCAAGCATCTGTGTGGATGCTCTCATGCGCATTAAATTTCTTGGTGAGAGCTGCCACCTCTCCAGAAATTCAAACACCTCATATGGGGTATTGGGGGGGTGCTTGCATCAAGCAGGATCTGAATACATCCCCTAATACGGAACCTGACCTCACGGGTAAGGGCACGAAGATAAAGGGTGAGGCTACGTGCATAGGCCTCCTCACCATCATCTGTAGTGACTCTGGACAAGTAATTCAGCACCCCTGTGTCCACATTGGTCCTGCTCTCTTGAATGGTGACCTGGCGCCTTCTTCTTATTCGCCGTGATGCTAGAGCAGCCTGTGGGGAGGGCCTGATCTGGGCAGTTGGGCTGCTGCTCAAGTTGCCCGGCTCTTCCAGGATGGGTGAGGTTGCAGCAGCAGACCGTCCTGGTGGTGTGTTGTGTAGGGCAGCCATTGTGTGTTCTGGTGATGCCTCCTCTTCAGCCATCCTTCTTGTAGGGGGAGAAGATGGGCCAGCCACCTATAATGGGCTCTGCCTCTGAGGCCGTTCCTCGATCCGTAAGGTTGGATTGAGTTCTGTTTTGAAATAGAACAGAGGCAAAAATACATCAATATTTTTGTCCCTGTAAAGTATTTGTGTAATGTTTTTGTGTCATGTGGTGTGAGGTATGTACTTACGGTCTCAGAGCCAGAATTGGGGCGAGGAAGTTCAGCCGGTCATAGTATATATATTTGCGCTTTACATGGCCAGCATCCCCACTCCTGGACCGCTGCTGGCGTTCCCGGCGGTACTGGTCCCGGATGCTTCTCCACCGTTTCATCACATCTTCCACTGCAATGTGACAGGAAAGATTGTCAAAATCACATATTTGAGAGGTCACATTTTCTACCAGTAGTCTAGGCATGGGGCCTTCTGGGGTGTGCGTTCTACCCATGGTGGCATATGTAATTGGGCCGATACCCAGGGTCTCATTAGCTCCACTGAAACTAATTTTATTGGCTAGGAGGATGAGGAGCTTGTGGCCTAACCCCTAATTATGGCTGTGTGAAGCCACGTGTCACATCCTAATGTAACGGCCTCATGAGGCTAATAAAAGTACATGCACAGGAAGGGGGGGGCTGATTGTAGATTCATTTTATAGCGCGCGCTAAGGTTAATGATATTTTTATGGTTGCACTTACGAATTTTATGCTGCTCATCACGTGGTCTGTCACCAAAGTCATGGTACATCTGGCGACAGATGCGCCTCCATGACGCCTCCTTTCTTGTGCGGTTCGCATAGTTTGCGTCGCGTGTGTCCCATATTTCTGGACGCTCCTGCACCAGCACAATGAGCATCTCTACATTAATATATGTGGACGCCATGCTGCTGCTGTACTCCGGGGAGGCTGACTTCCTGGATGTCTGGAGCGGTTTTTGAGCTCATTTGCATGTCTAGGCTTCCTGATGATGGATTGGCCCATTTCCTGTTCACCAGCCAAAAGACCTGCGTATTGCTCGCAGGTCACACGTGTTTTCCATGTGTAATCTGTATTTTTTGCGCACCCATAGACTTGCATTGGCGTATTACGGGCGTAGTACGCTGACAATCGCAGCATGCTGCGATTGGCACGGAGCGTAGGATACTGAGGAGAAATATACGCCTGGTGCGAGTGACCCCATAGAAAATCATTTGTCCGTGTCTAATGCGTGCTTTTAGCGCCTCTCACTCTCCCGTATTCCTCGCCAGTGTGACCCCGGCCTAAGGGTCAAATTGCATGTGCTGACTGACAGCACTAAATAACCATTGATCAGCTAATTGTTTGCTTATCAAGGTCATTAGATGGTATGCTCTCAAAGGCCAATCCTGTTTCATATGTGCATTGAGTGATGTGTAATGCACTAATAGGCTCTAATTGTTCACAGCAGCATAGGTCCTGTTACAAAAGACGATGAAATGCAATTTTTTTTATGCAAATAAAAAGATAATTTCACCCGATGAATAAGCGTTTTGCTTGTTTGTCTGATGAACGGCAGCCTGTATAGACTGTACAATTATTGTGAGCATTCCAGCAAGGAATGCACTCATATTAATTGCTCTTCGCTCAAATAATAATTATATTTATATAGCACCAACATAATCTGAAGTCATTTCTAAAGATATGTGTTTTAATGGCACGCTTAAAACTGTGAATACTGAGTATTATCCAGATTTACTGGGGCAGTGTACTCCAAACAAATGGCGCAGGACATGGGGACATGAGATGGAAGTTCGGATCATGGAGGGAGGGTGTTAGTCTTAAATCATTAGCGGAATGGAGAACACAGGTCGGAAGGTAGACAGATACGAGGGAGTAGATGTAAGGCAGTGTAAAACTGTGGAGAGCTTTATGGGTGAGAGTGATAAGTTTCTTATTGTTCTCTGTAGTAGAACGGCAACCAGTGCAATAACTGGCACAGGGTAGAGGCATTGGGGTTGCAGCTGGATTTAAATAGTAGACTGCTACGTTCAGGATAGATTGGAGAGGAAAGAGGGACACCAATTAGTAGAGAGTTGCAGTAATCAAGATAAGAATAGATAAGAGCTACAGTAAGGTTGTGTGCACATGATGCAGATATCCAGCGGATCCGCAGCGGATTTTACCGTGTAGAAACGTTGCATATCCGCATTGTGATGTACAGTACCATGTAAGTCAATTGAAAAAAAAAACCGCTGTGCAGACGCTGCGGATTTTTCCGTGCGGTTTTCCTGTGGTACAAAATCCGCAGCATGTTACTTCTTTTGTGCGGTTTTCCATCTCCCCAGTCTCCAAATCCGCAGGGGGAAAACCGCAGTGGAAAACTGCACAAAAATTGCATTAAGGCTATGTGCCCACGTAGCGTTTTATTCCGGACACTAAAAACCGGACTCCTTCCCAGAAATCGCGCGTTTTTTTCCGCGCGATTTCACCGCGATTATGATCGCGATTTTCACGTGCGATATTCAAGCACTTTCCAAGCGATTTGAAGCATCGCTTGGAAAGTGATTGACAGGTTGGTCACACTCGTCAAACATAGTGTTTGACGAGTGTGACCAGCTTTTTACTATTGAGGCCGCCTATGCGGCATCAATAGTAAAAGATAGAATGTTAAAATGCTAAAAAAATAAAAAAAATCGGGTATATTTACCTTCCGGCGTACCGCGCTGCCATCCCGGGCCTCAACGTTCCCAGTAATGCCTTGCGAGACCTGTGATGACGTAGTCTCGCGTTGCTATAGCGATCTCGCGAGACCACGTCATCACAGGACCTTGCCGCAAGGCATTACTGGGAACGCTTAGGCCGGGAATGCAGCGCGTGACGCCGGAAGGTAAATATACCCCGATTTTTTTATTTTTTATTCTTTTTTTTTTACAGGGGTATGGTACCCAGGGCCTGGAGGACAGTCTCCTCTCCTCCACACCGTGGGTACCAACCGCACATGAGATGCTTAACTTCCCGCATGGTGGGCATAGCCACATGCGGGAAGTAAGCGATTCTCATGCATTCCTATGGGTGCGGAATCGCGGCAATTCTTTGCGATTCCGCACAAAAGAATGAGCATGCTGTGATTTTTTCCGCGATGCGATTTCGCTGCGGAAAAAAGCGCAGCATTAGCACAGCATGTGCGGAATGCCATAGGAATGCATGGGGGGCATTCTGTACAAGATTTTTAAACGTTTTCACAGCGTTTTCACGCTGAAAATCGCAGCAAAAACGCTTAAAAATCGCTACGTGGGCACACAGCCTAAAAGTGGAAGAAATCCGAAGGAAAAATGCAGGTCATTTGACCTGCGGATTACTTCAATTCTGCGCGGAAAAATCCGCAGGGCAAAAAAGTACGTGTGCACTCAGCCTAAGTGTTTTTGGAGTTTAAAATGTAAGAAAAGGGCAGATTATGGAGAAGATTTTGATCTTTTGATGGCATGAGCAAGTAAGTGATTGGAAATAGAGAGTTAAACAGCGGACAGACAAACAAACACGGGTATGCTTCAGTAGTGTGGGTGTAATATCAGTTAAATATGTGTATCATTGATTGTCATTACTCATTAGCATATAAATGATACTGAAAACCAAATCTGCTGATGGCTTGTCCACTATGTGCTGTATAATGAGACAAAAGGAAGAAACCTAGGACTGAACCCTGAAAAACTTTGACAATAGGCAGAAAAGTAGAGGAAGAAGAGCCAGCAAAAGAGACACTGAAGAAATGAAAAAATAGATAGGAGGATAAACGAGAAAGCGGTATGCTTGAGACTGACAGTGAGGAGTATAGTGATTGGTGATCCCCATTGTCAAATGCTGCAGAGAAATCCAGAAGACTCAAAAGAGAGTAGTGACCATTAGATTTAGCTGTTAGTAGATCATTAGAGACTTTAGTAAGGGCAGTTTCTGTAGAATGTAAAAAGTGGAAACTGGATTCTAAAGGGTCAACAAGAGAGTTAACTGAAAGAGCTGCAAGGGTGCAGATTCACAGATAGAGCTGCAAGGGTGCAGATTCACAGATAGAGCTGCAAGGGTGCAGATTCACAGACAGGGAGGACACAAGGAAAGATACAGCAAGGAAGGAAGCCACAGACAAGGAGAAAGGGAGACTAAGGTAGGACAGAGTACAGACAAGGTACTGGAACCAAGACTCAAGGGCCAGGATATTCAGCCTCCTGGCAGGCAGACAAGGTACAAGGCAAGACAAGAAGTATTCCTCCAGAGAAGGAGGAAATACACAGAACGGGGCCTGGCTTCCTCAGCAGCAAGATACTAACTGAGATTAGACATTGCTCAGGCAATGTTCCAGTTGGTGTGGCAGGGTAAAATAATCCAGGGCTCTAGGTGATTGGTCAGGGACCCATTAGCCAGGTGCACCCTGACTGCATAAGAACCAGAGAGTTCAGGCACCGCCCCCCTATACACACAGTCAGGAAACATGGAGAGCAGAGGCACAGAGCTGGCAACAGAAGCAGAAAGTAAGTTGGTGTGCGGGGGATGGGAGGCCATGTAGTAATGCCAGCAGGGTTGTTACAGTGCTCAGGTGTGCATGGAGTTTCGCGGATCCCCGCATGTCTTTTTGGGTGTCTAACAGCTGCAAAACATGCAGGGAAGGGACTCGAGCATATTCGATATTCAGTGCATACTCGAGCACCAGATGCAAACTGGAGTTGCGAGCACTTGCGCTCAACACTAATGACGACATATTCAATATGGCGACCTAATGCACATCAGGGGCTCTCCAAATGCAACAAGGTGTCCACTCTCGATTCCAGGAAATTTTACATTGAAAAAGTCAAATGGCGCTCCTTGCATTCCGAGCCATGCCATGCTCTCAAACAGTAGATTTCCCCCACAAATAAAGTATGGGCATGCTCAGGAGAAATTGCACAACAAATTTTGGGTCCATTTTGTCCTGTTTCTGTTGTAAAAATAAAAAAGTTGGGTCTAAAGTAAATTTGTGAAAAAAATTAAATGTTCATTTTTTCCTTCCACATCGCTTCAATTTCTGTGAAGCAACTGAAGGGTTAAAAAAAACTTCTTGAATGTGGTTTTGAGCACCTTGAGGAATGCAGTTTTTAGAATGGTGTCACTTTTGGGTATTTTCTGTCATATAGGCCCCTCAAAGTGACTTCAAATGTGAGGCGGTCCCTAAAAAAAATGGTTTTGTAGAAGCAATGGGATGAAACTGAATGGGAGGAGACACAGATTAGATATTAGAAAAAACTTTTTGACAGTTAGAGTGATCAATGAGTGTAACAAGCTGCCACGAGAAGTGGTGAGTTCTCCTTCAATGGAAGTCTTCAAACAGAGGATGGACAGACATCTGACTGGGATGATTTAGCGAATCCTGCTTTGAGCAGGGGGTTGGACCAGATGGCCCAGGAGGTCCCTTCCAACTCTGCGATTCTATGATTCTATGATTCTATGATCTTGTTGGAAAAATGAGAAATCGCTGGTCAACTGTTTTAAAAATTGCAAAATTTTCCACATTTTTGCAAATTTCAGTTTTTTTTCACAGATTAACACAAATCATGTCAAAGAAATGTTACCACTATCATGAAGTACAATAACTCACGAAAAACAATCTCAGAATCAGTGCAATCCGTTGAAGCATTCCAGAGTTATTACCTCATAAAGGGACTGTGGTAGGAATTGTAAACTTTGGCTTTGTCATTAAGGTCAAAATTGGCCCATCATTAAGGGGCTATTAAGGTAAGCTGAAGTTTACTCGGAAATAGATGAATTTATATGTCACTGTTTTGCTCTTACATGTAAACAATGGACACATCATTTTTTTTAAAGTTTCAATTTATTTACAATTTTTAAAAAAACTTTATAAATATACATTTTTTAATAATGTAACATAGATTCCATGATTTAGTAAGCAGCAGAAATCTCTATTCTTGTTACAGGTCAACGAGTAGGATGTTACCTATAAATAGTGCAATAGCAACAAGCCATGCAGAAAGCTCAGTGGACTGATCTCTCCATCTTAATCGACCAAGCCAACTGATGGATTGAACTTTAGTCAGAAAATCGTTTAATATTCATGACTTTGTCAGTATGTCTGCATTAATTAGGACAATGATTGGGGTCACACAAATGTTAAGAGGTGTTTTTCCTGACGCTGGTTGAGGTCACAGTCTTGCTTACAGGTAACGGCAAAGTACTGTGCACTGGTTTCCATTGTAGGTGGGGCAGTATATAGCTATTACAGTAAATGATTACATTGATTTGTCCTTTCATTAACTGGTTTCTTAGACGAATAATGACTGCAGTATCTGCCATTAGGCAGACATTAGTCAGGAACTTAACTTGTTAGTTCATAGAGGCAGGGATACATGTAGAAATAGTGCTATTATGTAACCATATCTCCTTTAACCCCTTAATGTCCAATGACGGACACAGTCCGTCATTGGACTTCTCCCCTGCTTTGATGAGGGCTCTGGCGCTGAGCCCGTATCAAAGCTGGGACATGTCAGCTGTTTTGAGCAGCTGACATGTGCCCGCAATAGGCGCAGGTGGAATCGCGATCCACCTGCACCTATTAACCCGTTAAATGCAGCTGTCAAGCACTGACAACGGCATTTAACCGGCGCTTCCGGCCGCCGGGCAGTAAATGAGGTCATCGCTGACCCCCGTCACGTGATCGGGGGTAAGTGATGCGTTGGCATAACAACTAGAGGTCTCTTGGAGACCTCTATGATTGTTGATGCCGCTTTGCTATGAGCGCCATCCGGTGGTCGGCGCTCATAGCTATGCAGTAATTCTGCTACATACAGTTGTGGCCAAAAGTTTTGACACCCCTGCAATTTTGTCAGATAATACTCAGTTTCTTCCTGAAAATGATTGCAATCACAGTTTCTTTGGTATTATTATCTTCATTTAATTTGTCTTAAATGAAAAAAC
This sequence comes from Dendrobates tinctorius, assembly GCF_039654945.1. Taxonomy (NCBI): domain Eukaryota; kingdom Metazoa; phylum Chordata; class Amphibia; order Anura; family Dendrobatidae; genus Dendrobates; species Dendrobates tinctorius. Next base: position 20,273,699 of record NW_027361802.1, on the reverse strand, counting down.
ACAAAAGAAGCAAAAAGCAAAACATTGATAATTTCACACAAAACTCCAAAAATGGGCCAGACAAAAGTATTGGCACCCTCAGCCTAATACTTGGTTGCACAACCTTTAGCCAAAATAACTGCGACCAACCGCTTCCGGTAACCATCAATGAGTTTCTTACAATGCTCTGCTGGAATTTTAGACCATTCTTCTTTGGCAAACTGCTCCAGGTCCCTGATATTAGAAGAGTGCCTTCTCCAAACTGCCATTTTTAGATCTCTCCACAGGTGTTCTATGGGATTCAGGTCTGGACTCATTGCTGGCCACCTTAGAAGTCTCCAGTGCTTTCTCTCAAACCATTTTCTAGTGCTTTTTTAAGTGTGTTTTGGGTCATTGTCCTGCTGGAAGACCCATGACCTCTGAGGGAGACCCAGCTTTCTCACACTGGGCCCTACATTATGCTGCAAAATTTGTTGGTAGTCTTCAGACTTCATATTGCCATGCACACGGTCAAGCAGTCCAGTGCCAGAGGCAGCAAAGCAACCCCAAAACATCAGGGAACCTCCGCCATGTTTGACTGTAGGGACCGTGTTTTTTTCTTTGAACGCCTTTTTTTCTCCTGTAAACTCTATGTTGATGCCTTTGCCAAAAAAGCTCTACTTTTGTCTCATCTGACCAGAGAATTCTTCAAAAACGTTTTAGGCTTTTTGAGGTAAGTTTTGGCAAACTCCAGCCTGGCTTTTTTATGTCTCGGGGTAAGAAGTGGGGTCTTCCTGGGTCTCCTACCATACAGTCCCTTTTCATTCAGACGTCGACGGATAGTACGGATTGACACTGTTGTACCCTCGGACTGCAGGGCAGCTTGAACTTGTTTGGATGTTAGTCGAGGTTCTTTATCCAACATCTGCACAATCTTGCATTGAAATCTCTTGTCAATGTTTCTTTTCCGTCCACATCTAGGGAGGTTAGCCACAGTGCCATGGGCTTTAAACTTCTTGATGACACTGCGCACGGTAGACACAGGAACATTCTGGTCTTTGGAGATGGACTTGTAGCCTTGAGATTGCTCATGCTTCCTCACAATTTGGTTTCTCAAGTCCTCAGACAGTTCTTTGGTCTTCTTTCTTTTCTCCATGCTCAATGTGGTACACACAAGGACACAGGACAGAGGTTGAGTCAACTTTAATCAATGTCAACTGGCTGCAAGTGTGATTTAGTTATTGCCAACACCTGTTAGGTGCCACAGGTAAGTTACAGGTGCTGTTAATTACACAAATTAGAGAAGCATCACATGATTTTTCAAACAGTGCCAATACTTTTGTCCACCCTCTTTTTTATGTTTGGTGTGGAATTATATCCAATTTGGCTTTAGGACAATTCTTTTTGCGTTTTTTCATTTAAGACAAATTAAATGAAGATAATAATACCAAAGAATTTGTGTTTGCAATCATTTTCAGGAAGAAACTGAGTATTATCTGACAAAATTGCAGGGGTGTCAATACTTTTGGCCACAACTGTATGGGCGATCTGCTCATCGCCTATATGTAGCAGAGCCGATCAAGTATGGCATGCTTCTAGCCTCCCATGGAGGCTATTGAAGCATGACAAAATTTTAAAAAAAGTATTTTAAAAAATATGAAAAAAAAATATATATAAAAGTTCAAATCACCCCCCTTTCGCCCTATTCAAAATAAAACAATAAAAAAAATTACACATACACATATTTCGTATCGCCGTGTTCAGAATCGCCCGATCTATCAATAAAAAAAAGCATTAACCCGATCGCTAAACGGCGTAGCGAGAAGAAAAATCAAAACCCCAGAATTACGCTTTTTTTTATCTCTGTGACAATGCATTAAAATGCAATAACGGGCGATCAAAAGAATGTGTCTGCATAAAAGTAGTATCATTAAAAATGTCAGCTCGGCACACAAAAAATAAGCCCGCACCCGACCCCAGATCACGAAAAATGGAGACGCTACGGGTCTCGGAAAATGGTGTTGTTTATTTTTGGGTTTTTTTAGCAAACTTTGGATTTTTTTCACCACTTACATAAAAAAGAACCTAGACATGTTTGGTGTCTATGAATGCCTAATGACTTGTAGAATCATAATGGCAGGTCAGTTTTAGCCGTGAACCTAGCAAAAAAGCCAAGCAAAAAACAAGTGTGGGATTGCACTTTTTTTGCAATTTCACCGCACTTGGAATATTTTTCCCGTTTTGTAGTACACGACATGGTAAAATCAATTGTGTTATTCAAAAGTACAACTCGTCCCGCAAAAAATAAGCCCTCACATGGCCATATTGACGGAAAAATAAAAAAGTCATGGCTCTGGGAAAAAAGGGAGCGAAAAACAAAAACGCAAAAACGAAAATAACCCCGGTAATTAAGGGGTTAACCAGTTCAAGACAAGGCAATTTACCCCTCTTCCTAATGGGCACATATTCTTGCTTTATTTTGCTTTTCCATACATGTGATTTAAAGAACTGTAACTGTAAGAACTGTAAAAAAAAAAAAAATGTTTTGATCTATAGGGCTTCATATTTATATCACTGTCATTCTGTTTTTTTTTTTCCGATATTGGCCAAGATCATTGTAAAAATAATGTAAATTAACTTATTAGGAAAATTACCTTTTTGTTTTTCCAATAATTTTTATTAACATTTTTAAGCATTTTAAACATTCGAGAGGGGTGGGAAGGGGGAGGGTAGTTAAATGGGGAATAATTGGGGAAAGGGAAGGGACAATATGGTGAAGGAGAACTCAATAATGAGTAAAAGGATATTACAATAACATTTGTAAGACAGAAAATGTAGTGAAATTACTAAAAATTAGTTAACAAGAGTATTACATAAACCATACTACAGATAAAACAGAGAGGTACATATTCATGAGCAGAAAATCAAGGATAAATTTCAGACCACAGTGCCCATTTTTGTAAATATTTGCTGAGGCTAAATGACCTTTTTGGGTGTGCAAAATAACAAATCTTGCAATGTTTGTGGGAGTATGTTGTAGTATTGTATCCCAGAGAAAATATTGATTCTGAAAGCAAACTAAAGATTTTCTGACAAATCTGTTGGGGTGTACTCATTAATGCTGAGCACTGTTAATGACTAAAATCCCATGTGGATTTTGTATACTCTGGCAGACTGGAAAAATAGTATCCAAGGTCAAGCATAAGCCAGAGAATTTGATGTCCCGGTGCTTGACATTGCTTAGGTTTGTGCAGATCCCCCTAATAATGTTATATTTGGGATAACATATGGCATATCTCCTAATATGTTCTGGTGCTATTATCCAATATACAGTAAAGCCATGTGCATGCAGCCAATATTTCAGGTAAAGATACTTCAGTAAAGGCATGGATGGTGCATCCACAATGTTTGTACTCATGGATTCTAATGAAACCTATCAGATAAAAATTAATCACGCTTGTGTATAAGGTCAGAGATTCAGAAAGATACACTATTGTCAAATTGTGATGGTCTTCAGTAAAGAAGAGGGGCTTCAAATTGTCCCTGAAGCTGGGACCCTAAAGGGGGTTTTACACATAGCGATATCGCTAGCTATATCGCTAAAACGTCACTGATTTTGTGACGTTATAGCGATATCGCTATGTGTGATACTTACCTCCGACCGGCTCCCCCGCTGTCCATCGCTGATCGCGCGAGAATGTCCCGCTCCATTTCTCGTCAGGCGCTTCCTGCTGGGCTTCCTGCTGTATGAGACGAGCGAAGCGTGGAGGCGGGCAGGAAGACGTCTGGATCGCTGTGTGTGAAAGGTGAGTATCGTCCGCTGCATCGCTGCTGCATCGCTGTGAGATCTTCCTGTGTGGAAGCTCACTAGCGATCATTTAGCGATGCACCAGGGATCCTGACCGGGTCGTATCGCTGGTCAGATCGCTGGTGCATCTCTAAATGTAAAAGGCCCTTTACTCTCCTTGTCCCGGGGGGTACTTTAAAAAGGCAGAGAGGCCCAAGTCTCCAACCTTACTTTGTTCCTGTAAAAACCCTAATCTGTCCCCTCCCCCACCCCATGAGGCATGGGACAGATATGAAAGGTAAACCGGAGACAAAGACAAGATAGGGATAACAGAAAATCTCTATCATACAAAAGTACTAACCAACAATAGGGAGGAGGATAGGGACAGGGAGGAATAAACTAAATGGGAAAAGTGCATGCGCACTTATGTTTTCGACTCTGCCCGCAGTAGGGCAAAGCATAGTGTGCAGGCGTGAGTCACGATTTTTCTGCACAAGCATGAGATTTCACCCAGCAATGTGGATGAGGCGAAATGAAAGTGGGAGGACGGAGAACAGCATCCGGGAGGAGGGAGAGAGAGCACAGAAAGGATGTTTCTCAGACTGGACCAGCAGGATTTACTTCAAAATGAGAGTCAGGGGGTTATATAAGCATTCATGGAATGCAGTAGAGACGCTGAGTAATGTGATAGCTTTAGTTGATATATGACAAAAATGATATGATATGACACTATAAAATTATCTTCTTACAACATTTACGTGAGTGCAAAGTTTTCTACAAGATTAACATAGGATAATATCCTACTTGGACACTATGCACAGGAGTACCATAATTACTTTTTTGATTACAGGTTCCTTTACAGGGGGCGCCTGATGAAGGAGTGACCCTCCGAAACGATCGTTGGGGTGAGTTGCTGACTGCTGGAACCTTTGCCCGTCATTCCATTAGGTAATTCTTGCTTTTCTTTGCTACCTTGCTTTTTAGGCGTCATAGATCTGTCGAACTATGGTGAATTATCACCTGTTATTTGACAAGGACCTGTGTATTTATTTATTTGTTTATTTGGTGGATGGAGCTTGCATAAGATATCTTTTTTGGCGGTGCACTTTATTTGCTATACATTGCCATGCACTATATGCACTTTGTGATAATTTAGTAAATTTATGCATATATTTTTTTGATATTGTATAGGTTCTGATTGTACAGCAACCCTTTGTTATCCATGCGGTGTGCGGTTTCCGCACGTCATTGTCCACTTCCCCCCACTTGTATTTGGATTTGTCTTAACAATAAAAATTATTGATTTTACTTTGGACTTATAGTCGCTTTTTTGGAGCTTTGCTCAGTGTGTTATCCAGTGAAGAGGGTAGGATTCCCATCATGGTGGTTGGCTCCGTGGAAAGCCTGAGAAACTTTCAGATGCTATTGGAGTATCGAGTGGGGTACCTGCAAGAGATTGAGCAGTTGAGGCTGGACGTCAGCGAATCAATAAAGAGGTACGGAACACCAGGTGGCGGCCGCCTTCAACCCAAGATGTAAGGACCCGAACGGTTCCTCCAAGAAGTGACATGGCAGATGGCCGAAAAATGTCAGCAAGTGGTAGTTCAACTGGCAGGATGACGTTGAGAGACCGTAGTTCCTGTGAGACGCCGAATGAGTCAGACTCAGGCCAGACAGTAGGCTTAACTAAGACTTATGACCGTACTGGGCGGGGGAGCTGGTCGGGGAACGGAACAAACAGGGAAAGGAATGTGGTGACCAAACAGTGTCTGATGACGCAGACAGGCTGTGACTGGAGGGCCAAAGAACAGGGATGATATTCTGACCGCCGGGGACGGGGGAGGCCTAACGTAGGAATGAGGCCGTATGACAGATGGAGACGGTTCTTTCTACCTGTGGGGCAAGGTGTAATGAGTGCCCGGTCTCGAGATCCTGGTGTAAAGGTGTGTGTTCATCCCCACATGTTTGAACAGAGGGGGGAGGTATGTGGTGTAGTGACCACTGTGTCCGCTAGGGGGCAATGTGTGGATGTCCTAGGAGAGAGAATGAATGGCAGAATACTGAATGACCGTTGTGTATCTCAAGGTGGGTGGCCTTTAGATGGAGACTTATGTGTGTGTTGATCAGCAGTGATACTGCTGAGGTGCTATTTCAATGTGTCCGGGAGAAGTCTCCAGGTAGTTGGGGAGATGGCTGGTACTAGTTACCAACAAATCCACCCAGGGGTGTGGTTAAGAACGATATTATAAAGAGTGTGAGAATGATTCAAGGACCTGTGATGAGGTCATAGCCATGTGACCCGGTGGGCGTGGCTACAGACCATATAAGGTGGTAGGTCACATGGGTGAATGCTGAGACCTGGTTGGTCCGTTTTGGAAGGCCCCGTCTGGGAGAGATGAGGGCTGTCTTCCTGACAGCAAGGAACACTGTGTTGAATGGCTGCATGTGCCTGATGATTCCCTGGAGGGAATCGACGTCTGCAGCATGATGAGGTGAAGCAGTCATGAGGAAACTCTGACGTGGGTGAGAAAACTGAGGCTGAAGAGCCTGTGTATACCTTATCTGTGTGACCACAGGGGTTACAGAGCTGAACTCTGTCATGGACGCTATGCTGATGTGATGAACTTTATGTTCCTGCTGTGGGTTTATGATGCTGAATAAACCGTATGGACTATAATTGTTTTATGGATAACCCGTACCGGATCTGGTTTTGTGGCAGCTAAGCGAGTATCCCCTACTTGAATAACAGTGCTACCTTACACCACCTAAATGCTCAACTTTTAACATCATATACTTCTTAGGACCAAAATTCTGAACTGATTAATGTATTAATAAAATTTTATTGGTCAGTGGTCTGTTTTTTAGATACACAGACAGGTATTACAGACAAATAGTTATCACCTGCTGTACATATTAAATTCCTCCGGAAATAATTGCGTTGTGTCTTGAATATGGCCCCTTTTCACATGTAGTTTACATTTATGTGCGTTTCTGCACTGCCATTCTTTAAAAAAAAGCATGATATTCAGCTTTTGTCATGGGCAATATATGGGAAAAATAACATTTCTGCAGCCTATGCAGTGCACATATACCTATTTCTCACTCTCAAGCATTGGCCAGTGTTATGTATAGTTCACACACAATTTCCTATTTTTTGAAGTATCTATCAAAGTAGCAGCACATAATAGAACGCATAACCTTGCTCACCCCTCTGTGCCTGCAGTTTCTCTGATTGCTGATAACAGCAAAATGTGTTTTATTTGAGCGGTAGAGGTTGGAAACCTTTTTACCTTAACTCATACTGGCCTATAAGGCTTGGAACAACTAGTCAAAGCAACTTAAGCAACTCTCTTTTAGTTGAAGAAAAGTTTGCTTTGCTATTCCATTTGTGAAATCTACAGGTCAGAAATGATAGGTCCTGCTGAGCTAGTGGAATGTATGAGAACAAACAACCTGCAGAGAGATGTAGAAGCTTTCAATATTCTAAAATGCTTAAGGGCAATCCAGTGATTTATTTCAATTAAATAGAGTACGCTTACATATACCTATGACTTCACTACTACCGTATCAGAAACAGTGTGCAAAATTTACTTGTGAAACTCAGCAATGTATTGCTGAGGGTGAAATCTGCAGCAAAATTCCATGACACATCAACAATAAAGCAGACATTTTGTGGCTCAGTGGTTAGCACTGTTGCATTGCAGGGCTGAGGTCCTGGGTTCAAATCCCATCGAGGACAATATCTGTAAGGAGTTTGTATGTTGTCCCTGTGTTTGTGTGGTTTTCCTCTGGGTTCTCCTTTTTCTTCCCACACTCCAAAGACCTACTGATATGAAATTCAGATTGTGAGGCCCAATGGAGACAGTGATGATAATGTCAGTAAAGTGCTGTGGAATTAATGGTGGTATATGAGCAAGTAAAATAAATGTTAATCAATTCCCTGACTTAATCACTAATTATGGTGGTAGTACTCAGAGAAGGTAGAAGGTAAGGGCTCGATTGATCAAAGCTTTCACTCCAGAATTCTGGTGTAGAGGCTTTGAAAATCTTTTGGCTTCTTCACACTAGTTTCCAAAATGGGTGGAGCTGGGACAGGGGTGTGACGTTACAGCCCCTCTAATTCATGACAAGCTGTGATATTCCTTATGCCAGAAATCTCACTCCAGTCAAGTCAAGGAGGTTCATACCACTTGTCCGATGCCCCATGAATCAGGAGTGTCTGACTCCAGCAAGTCTTCTCATCAAAACTGTCGTGAATAGAGTTGAGCGACTTTTGGTTTTTTAGGGTCGCGTTTCGTTTCGTGAAACCCGACTTTTCCAAAAGTCGGGTCGAGCAAGATCGTCCGATTATAGGGAAAAGTCGGGGTCGTCCCGAAACACGAAACCCAATGTAAGTCAATGGGGAATAAAAGTCGGCAGTGAGAGGAGGACAGGAAACACACCTACAGTGCCCATTTGAATGCCAAAAGCATCAATTCTTCTTTCTTAAGCTTGTCAACCTTAATTAACTTCATAATACAAGTTACGCACTGAAAAATGGGGGTTATTTGGCTAAAGTTGTGGGGGGGGAGGGCTGGCTGCAGGTTTTCATGTGCCCTGGGCGAAAGAGCGCCCCTTTAACACATACCACAACTCATCATGCTCCGATACGGCAGAGAAATAGCGGTATAGTACAATGAAAAATACCTCACTTTTTACATCTCATGACGAGGCCCATCTATTTCTCCATACAGAATCATAGGTCCCATATAATGTTTGAAACAGTATATGATGAGCTCCACATAATGCTACAGTATATGTTGGTCCCCATGGATGAAGCTCCACTGTCTTATGGGCCCAAATAATGCTCCAAACATAATGGGCCCCATTTCTAATGCTCTAGTGTATAATGGGCCCTGTAAATGCTGCTCCAGTGTCTGATGTCCACCTTTGGAATGTTCCAGTGTATGGTGGGCCCCATCTATCATTCTCCAGAGTATAGTGCTCCCCAAAAATTGCTGTCCCAACATTGAAAACAATCAAATAAGTCTCCTCGCTAGGGAATCCCTGTACTTGTCTGGACAGGTGCTGTAGCTTGCTTAACAGCTCGCCAGCCGTTCTCACGCCCAGTATGGATTACACGTGATTGCACAAAGGTGAGAAAGGGTACCGTATCCCCAGATAACATGTATGGATAGTGTACACATTCAAAATATATGTCTCAGGAGGCAGGCTCAGACGGTGTTAGGCCCAGTATGGATTGCACGTGATTGCACAAAGGTTAGAAAGGGTACCGTATCCCTGGATAACATGTATGGATAGCGTACACATTCAAAATATATGTCTCAGGAGGCAGGCTCAGACGGTGTTAGGCCCAGTATGGATTGCACGTGATTGCACAAAGGTTAGAAAGGGTACCGTATCCCTGGATAACATGTATGGATAGCGTACACATTCAAAATATATGTCTATACAGCATGAGGCAGGCTCAGACGGTGTTAGGCCCAGTATGGATTGCACGTGATTGCACAAAGGTTAGAAAGGGTACCGTATCCCTGGATAACATGTATGGATAGCGTACATATTCAAAATATATGTCTATACAGCATGAGGCAGGCTCAGACGGTGTTAGGCCCAGTATGGATTGCACGTGATTGCACAAAGGTTAGAAAGGGTACCGTATCACCGGATAACATGTATGGATAGCGTACACATTCAAAATATATGTCTATACAGCATGAGGCAGGCTCAGACGGTGTTAGGCCCAGTATGGATTGCACGTGATTGCACAAAGGTTAGAAAGGGTACCGTATCACCGGATAACATGTATGGATAGCGTACACATTCAAAATATATGTCTATACAGCATGAGGCAGGCTCAGACAGTGTTAGGCCCAGTATGGATTGCACGTGATTGCACAAAGGTTAGAAAGGGTACCGTATCCCCAGATAACATGTATGGATAGCATACACATTCAAAATATATGTCTCAGGAGGCAGGCTCAGACGGTGTTAGGCCCAGTATGGATTGCACGTGATTGCATAAAGGTTAGAAAGGGTACCGTATCCCCGGATAACATGTATGGATAGCGTACACATTCAAAATATATGTCTATACAGCATGAGGCAGGCTCAGACGGTGTTAGGCCCAGTATGGATTGCACGTGATTGCACAAAGGTTAGAAAGGGTACCGTATCCCTGGATAACATGTATGGATAGCGTACACATTCAAAATATGTCTCAGGAGGCAGGCTCAGACGGTGTTAGGCCCAGTATGGATTGCACGTGATTGCACAAAGGTTAGAAAGGGTACCGTATCACCGGATAACATGTATGGATAGCGTACACATTCAAAATATATGTCTATACAGCATGAGGCAGGCTCAGACGGTGTTAGGCCCAGTATGGATTGCACGTGATTGCACAAAGGTTAGAAAGGGTACCGTATCCCCAGATAACATGTATGGATAGCGTACACATTCAAAATATATGTCTCAGGAGGCAGGCTCAGATGGTGTTAGGCCCAGTATGGATTGCACGTGATTGCACAAAGGTTAGAAAGGGTACCGTATCCCCGGATAACATGTATGGATAGCGTACACATTCAAAATATATGTCTATACAGCATGAGGCAGGCTCAGACGGTGTTAGGCCCAGTATGGATTGCACGTGATTGCACAAAGGTTAGAAAGGGTACCGTATCCCCGGATAACATGTATGGATAGCGTACACATTCAAAATATATGTCTATACAGCATGAGGCAGGCTCAGACGGTGTTAGGCCCAGTATGGATTGCACGTGATTGCACAAAGGTTAGAAAGGGTACCGTATCCCCGGATAACATGTATGGATAGCGTACACATTCAAAATATATGTCTATACAGCATGAGGCAGGCTCAGACGGTGTTAGGCCCAGTATGGATTGCAAGTGATTGCACAAAGGTTAGAAAGGGTACCGTATCACCGGATAACATGTATGGATAGCGTACACATTCAAAATATATGTCTATACAGCATGAGGCAGGCTCAGACGGTGTTAGGCCCAGTATGGATTGCACGTGATTGCACAAAGGTTAGAAAGGGTACCGTATCCCCGGATAACATGTATGGATAGCGTACACATTCAAAATATATGTCTATACAGCATGAGGCAGGCTCAGACGGTGTTAGGCCCAGTATCGATTGCACGTGATTGCACAAAGGTTAGAAAGGGTACCGTATCACCGGATAACATGTATAGATAGCGTACACATTCAAAATATATGTCTATACAGCATGAGGCAGGCTCAGACGGTGTTAGGCCCAGTATGGATTGCACGTGATTCCACAAAGGTTAGAAAGGGTACCGTATCCCCGGATAACATGTATGGATAGCGTACACATTCAAAATATATGTCTATACAGCATGAGGCAGGCTCAGACGGTGTTAGGCCCAGTATGGATTGCACGTGATTGCACAAAGGTTAGAAAGGGTACCGTATCCCCAGATAACATGTATGGATAGCGTACACATTCAAAATATATTTCTCAGGAGGCAGGCTCAGACGGTGTAAGGCACAGTATGGATTTGACGGCCCAGATTACACAGCGGAGGAGCAGGGAGAGGTAAAGATTGCAAATGCTGGGGCCCTGCCCAAGCAAGTGGGGCCCACTCGTGGGCGTCGGTACTGGCACTGGGCCCCTCATAGTACAGCGGTGTGTCTGACGGCGGGTGTGCACCACCACCGTCAGAGACACTTGATTGCACTATGAGGGACCCTGTGCCAGTGCCCGCGCCCAAGAGTCGGCCTAACCACCTGTCCAGGGCAACGGCACTCGCACGGTGTCGTGCATAGGTGGTGACCCCGGCCATGGGGGGGAGGCAGCACAGTTAGGGAGTTTTAGAAAGTGGCATATGTTGATGTTGGACATTCAGCTGATGCAAAAGGCGAAATAGGTGAAGTACCAGGAAGAGGTGGACCAAAGCAAGCCATTTTTCTGTCACCCTATGTGTCATCAGGGGAAGGTGGGACAAAATCCTTGGAAACCCATGCGTGGTTCATTTTAATGAAGGTTAGATCATCCACATTTTGGGTTGACAGACGGGTCCTTTTTTCTGTCAGGATTGATCCAGCTGCACTGAAGACTCTTTCCGATAGCACACTTGCAGCTGGGCAAGCGAGCTCCTGTAAGGCATATTGGGCCAATTCAGGCCAGGTGTCCAGTTTAGCGGCCCAATAGTCAAAGGGGAATGACCTGTGTGGGAGAACATCGATATGGGAGGAAAAGTAGTTTGTAACCATAGTTGACAACTGCTGTCTCCTGTCACTTTCCATCGATGCAGTATTACCAGTTGTGTGAGCGGTATTTGAAAAATCAGTCAACATTGTCATGAAACCCCTGTCTCCAACGCCACTTCTGCTGTGTGCACCACGAACACCTCTGCCAAGCTGCCCCCGGCCCGTACGGCTCGTGTGAGAACCATCACCGCTGCTGTGTGCTGGGAATGCCTCAAGCAACCGATTTACCAGAGTTGCTTGTTTATTAGTCAATATTAGGTCAAGGTTCTCCTGTGGCATGATGTTTTGTAATTTGCCTTTATAGCGTGGATCCAGGATGCTGGCCAACCAGTAGTCGTCATCGTTCATCATTTTGGCAATGCGGGGGTCCCTTTTTAGGATCCGCAAGGCATAATCTGACATGTGGGCCAATGTTCCCGGTGTCAATGATGCACTGCGAGTGCTGGGTGGAGGAGCACTTTCTGGCAAATCCACATCCCTCCAGTCACGCACAAACCCTGTACCAGACCTTGCCACGCCAACATTTTCACTTGCCCTACGAGATGCATCCTCCTCCCCTAATTAATCATCCCCATCATCATCCTCCTCCTCCTCTTCTTCCTCCACCTCGTCCAGGAGAGGTCCCTGAGCAGACAATGGCTGAATGTCATCAAGGATTCCCTCCTCCTCTTCCTCCTCATCAACATTGGCTGCAGACGCCTGCTCCTTAAGGTGCGTCAAAGTTTGCATGAGCAGATGCATAAGTGGGATGCTCATGCTTAGGATGGCGTCGTCTGCGCTTACCAGCCGTGTGCATTCCTCAAAACACTGAAGGACTTTACAAAGGTCTTTCAGTTTCGACCACTGCACACCTGTCAACTCCATGTCTGCTCTCAAAGTGCCTGGCCGTGTATCCTCCCACAAATGCATTATGGCCTGCCTCTGCTCGCACAGTCGCTCCACCATGTGCAGGGTGGAGTTCCACCTTGTTGCAATGTCGATAATGAGGCGGTGGTTGGGAAGGTGGAGCAATCGCTGCAGCTTCTGCATACGAACAGAGTGTACAGGCGACCGGCGGATGTGTGCGCACAGTCTTCGCACCTTATGGAGCAGGGCTGTTATCTCCGGATAATTTTTGAGGAAGCACTGCACCACCAGGTTCAAGGTGTGAGCCAAGCAAGGTATGTGGCTGAGTTTTGAAAGGGCTATGGCTGCCACAAAATTACGGCCATTATCACTAACTACCTTGCCTGCCTCAAGATGTACACTGCCCAGCCATGATTCAGTTTGTCGCTTCAAGTACTCGGCCAGCACCTCGGCGGTGTGTCTGTCGCCCAAACACATCATCTGCAACACAGCCTGCTGACGCTTTCCACTAGCTGCTCGATAGGGGGACACATAGTGTGCAACAGTGGCAGCTGCAGATGGAGTGCTCGTACGACTGCGCTCTGTGGACGAGCTTTCGCCGGAGGAGGAGGAGGAGGGTCGAACGCCTACAGCCAACTGTTTCCTATACCGTGGGCTAGGCAGCACTGTCCCACCACCGCTGTCCCCTGTGGACCCAGCATCCACCACATTAACCCAGTGCGCAGTGATGGACACGTAACGGCCCTGGCCATGCCGACTGGACCATGCATCAGTTGTGAGGTGCACCTTTCCGCTCACTGACTGCTTGAGTGCCTGGACAATGCGGTCTTTCACATGATGGTGGAGGGCTGGGATGGCTTTGCGAGAGAAGAAGTGGCGACTGGGTAGGTCATAGCATGGTACTGCATAGGCCATGAGTTCGCGGAAAGCTGTGCTTTCCACCAACCGAAAGGGCATCATCTCAAACGAGATTAGTTTGGCAATGTGGGCGTTCAAACCCAGTGTACGTGGATGAGAGACTGAGTACTTTCTTGACCTACTCATAGTGTCTGGGAGGGTGAGCTGGACTTGAGAGCTGCATATGGTGGAAGTAGCGGTGGACAGGGCGGACTGAGAGAGGGTTGATGATGGTGATGGAGTTGGTGTTCTTTCTGATGGCCTAGAATCAGTCTTTCGTTGATATAACAGTGGGATTCCCTGACTGCTGTGGTCTTGCAACGACACCTCAACATTTGCTGCTGTGCTAACCGGTGGGCTTACAGTGGGGGAAACAATGTAGCGTTGCTGACTACCTTCGTTGTGATCAGTTGCACATGTGGCACTTGAGGTTTGGTGTTGTGTCCACGCTTGCAAGTGCATGCTGGTTAAATGTCTAAGCATGCAACTGGTATTCAAATTTTTCAGATTTTTCCCTCGGCTAAAGGTCTTTGCGCACTTCTTACAGATAACCTTGGCCTGATCATGAGGATTTTGTTCAAAAAAGTGCCACACTGCACTCTTCCTACTTTGGCAGACATTTTGCGGCCTAGCACGCTGTGATCTTTTGACCCTCTGGACAAGCTGTCCAGCAACTCTTTTGATGTTTGGAACCTGTCTTTGGAGTGCTCCGGGCCTGCCAGATAACAGCTGTTGCGATGTCGATGTCTGCTGTGTATGCTCCTCATCTGAGCTATTGGAAGCAGCACCCTCTTCCCCCAATGGATGCCAATCTGGGTCAACAACTGGGTCATCCATCACCTCCTCTTCTATGTCATGTGCACCTTCCTCTGTGTCACCGTGTATGGTGGTATAGTGTGCGGGAAGGGGCACCTGAGTCTCATCAGGGTCAGAATCTGGCTCTGTACACTGCGAGGACAATGTAGTGCTCTGAGTGAATGTACCAGCAGAATCATCCATCAGCGGCTGTGCATCAGTGCACTCCATGTCAGATTCATCTTGGCCTGGGTAATTCACCATTTCACTTGATAATCCAGGCATGGTATGTGAAAACAGCTCCATGGAGTAATCAGTAGTATGGCCTGCGTCATCCTTCAATCTTGGTTGGGGTGAAGGACACAAGGAAAGGTGTGGTTCATGAACATGAGCCTCCAATGACGACTCAGTGCTTTTACTTTTTACAACTGAAGAAGAGGAGGCGATAGAGCTGGAGGCTGAGTCACCAATGTAAGACAAAACTTTTTCCTGATGCTCTGGCTTTAAAAGCGGTTTGCCAACTCCTATAAAACTAAGCGTTCGAGGCCTTATGTAGCCAGACGATGACGCAGGGTCAGCACCTCCTGCATTCGGTGCTATTTTGCTCTTGCCACTACCATCAGATCCACCACCAACACCATCATTACCAGCTGCCAACCCCCACCCAATTCCACGGCCTCTTCCACCAGCCTTCCTCATTTTTGGTAGAAATGTAGACAAAATCCAACAAACTATATAGTAATGTAAAACAAGGTACAAGGTGTCTATAGGACAGGGGAGATTTTGAATTTCTGCAGACACTTGTGGACACTGGACACTTTTGGATTGTGTGAGGCCCACTGATATCTCAGCGCTATGTGACAGGCTCGATGGCACTGCTGTAACCTAAGTGACTAGAGGATAAGGGAGATTTTGAATATCTGCACACACTTTTGGACACTGGACACTTTTGGATTGTGTGAGGCCCACTGATATCTCAGCGCTATGTGACAGGCTCGATGGCACTGCTGTGACAAAAGTGACTAGAGGATAAGGGAGATTTTGAATATCTGCACACACTTTTGGACACTGGACACTTTTGGATTGTGTGAGGCCCACTGATATCTCAGCGCTATGTGACAGGCTCGATGGCACTGCTGTGACAAAAGTGATTAGAGGATAAGGGAGATTTTGAATATCTGCACACACTTTTGGACACTGGACACTTTTGGATTGTGTGAGGCCCACTGATATCTCAGCGCTATGTGACAGGCTCGATGGCACTGCTGTGACAAAAGTGACTAGAGGATAAGGGAGATTTTGAATATCTGCACACACTTTTGGACAGTGGACACTTTTGGATTGTGTGAGGCCCACTGTTATCTCACCGCTATGTGACAGGCTTGATGGCACTGCTGTGACCTAAGTGACTAGAGGATAACGGAGATTTTTGAATATCTGCACACACTTTTGGACACTGGACACTTTTGGATTGTGTGAGGCCCACTGATATCTCAGCGCTATGTGACAGGCTCGATGGCACTGCTGTGACAAAAGTGACTAGAGGATAAGGGAGATTTTGAATATCTGCACACACTTTTGGACACTGGACACTTTTGGATTGTGTGAGGCCCACTGATATCTCAGCGCTATGTGACAGGCTCGATGGCACTGCTGTGACAAAAGTGACTAGAGGATAAGGGAGATTTTGAATATCTGCACACACTTTTGGACAGTGGACACTTTTGGATTATGTGAGGCCCACTGTTATCTCAGCGCTATGTGACAGGCTCGATGGCACTGCTGTGACCTAAGTGACTAGAGGATAAGGGAGATTTTGAATATCTGCACACACTTTTGGACACTGGACACTTTTGGATTGTGTGAGGCCCACTGATATCTCAGCGCTATGTGACAGGCTCGATGGCACTGCTGTGACAAAAGTGACTAGAGGATAAGGGAGATTTTGAATATCTGCACACACTTTTGGACAGTGGACACTTTTGGATTGTGTGAGGCCCACTGATATCTCAGCGCTATGTGACAGGCTCGATGGCACTGCTGTGACAAAAGTGACTAGAGGATAACGGAGATTTTGAATATCTGCACACACTTTTGGACAGTGGACACTTTTGGATTGTGTGAGGCCCACTGTTATCTCAGCGCTATGTGACAGGCTCGATGGCACTGCTGTGACAAAAGTGACTAGAGGATAAGGGAGATTTTGAATATCTGCACACACTTTTGGACACTGGACACTTTTGGATTGTGTGAGGCCCACTGATATCTCAGCGCTATGTGACAGGCTCGATGGCACTGCTGTGACAAAAGTGACTAGAGGATAAGGGAGATTTTGAATATCTGCACACACTTTTGGACACTGGATCCTTTTGGATTGTGTGAGGCCCACTGATATCTGAGCGCTATGTGACAGGCTCGATGGCACTGCTGTGACAAAAGTGACTAGAGGATAAGGGAGATTTTGAATATCTGCACACACTTTTGGACACTGGACACTTTTGGATTGTGTGAGGCCCACTGATATCTCAGCGCTATGTGACAGGCTCGATGGCACTGCTGTGACAAAAGTGACTAGAGGATAAGGCAGATTTTGAATATCTGCACACACTTTTGGACACTGGACACTTTTGGATTGTGTGAGGCCCACTGATATCTCAGCGCTATGTGACAGGCTCGATGGCACTGCTGTGACAAAAGTGACTAGAGGATAAGGGAGATTTTGAATATCTGCACACACTTTTGGACACTGGACACTTTTGGATTGTGTGAGGCCCACTGATATCTCAGCGCTATGTGACAGGCTCGATGGCACTGCTGTGACAAAAGTGACTAGAGGATAAGGGAGATTTTGAATATCTGCACACACTTTTGGACACTGGACACTTTTGGATTGTGTGAGGCCCACTGTTATCTCAGCGCTATGTGACAGGCTTGATGGCACTGCTGTGACCTAAGTGACTAGAGGATAAGGGAGATTTTGAATATCTGCACACACTTTTGGACACTGGACACTTTTGGATTGTGTGAGGCCCACTGATATCTCAGCGCTATGTGACAGGCTCAATGGCACTGCTGTGACAAAAGTGACTAGAGGATAAGGGAGATTTTGAATATCTGCACACACTTTTGGACACTGGACACTTTTGGATTGTGTGAGGCCCACTGATATCTCAGCGCTATGTGACAGGCTCGATGGCACTGCTGTGACAAAAGTGACTAGAGGATAACGGAGATTTTGAATATCTGCACACACTTTTGGACAGTGGACACTTTTGGATTATGTGA
This sequence comes from Dendrobates tinctorius, assembly GCF_039654945.1. Lineage (NCBI taxonomy): Eukaryota > Metazoa > Chordata > Amphibia > Anura > Dendrobatidae > Dendrobates > Dendrobates tinctorius. The sequence continues at coordinate 20,255,871 of NW_027361802.1, read as the reverse complement.
GGCCCACTGTTATCTCAGCGCTATGTGACAGGCTCGATGGCACTGCTGTGACCTAAGTGACTAGAGGATAAGGGAGATTTTGAATATCTGCACACACTTTTGGACACTGGACACTTTTGGATTGTGTGAGGCCCACTGATATCTGAGTGCTATGTGACAGGCTCGATGGCACTGCTGTGACAAAAGTGACTAGAGGATAAGGGAGATTTTGAATATCTGCACACACTTTTGGACACTGGACACTTTTGGATTGTGTGAGGCCCACTGATATCTCAGCGCTATGTGACAGGCTCGATGGCACTGCTGTGACAAAAGTGACTAGAGGATAAGGGAGATTTTGAATATCTGCACACACTTTTGGACAGTGGACACTTTTGGATTGTGTGAGGCCCACTGTTATCTCAGCGCTATGTGACAGGCTCGATGGCACTGCTGTGACCTAAGTGACTAGAGGATAAGGGAGATTTTGAATATCTGCACACACTTTTGGACACTGGACACTTTTGGATTGTGTGAGGCCCACTGATATCTCAGCGCTATGTGACAGGCTCGATGGCACTGCTGTGACAAAAGTGACTAGAGGATAAGGGAGATTTTGAATATCTGCACACACTTTTGGACACTGGATCCTTTTGGATTGTGTGAGGCCCACTGATATCTGAGAGCTATGTGACAGGCTCGATGGCACTGCTGTGACAAAAGTGACTAGAGGATAAGGGAGATTTTGAATATCTGCACACACTTTTGGACACTGGACACTTTTGGATTGTGTGAGGCCCACTGATATCTGAGCGCTATGTGACAGGCTCGATGGCACTGCTGTGACAAAAGTGACTAGAGGATAAGGGAGATTTTGAATATCTGCACACACTTTTGGAAACTGGACACTTTTGGATTGTGTGAGGCCCACTGATATCTCAGCGCTATGTGACAGGCTCGATGGCACTGCTGTGACAAAAGTGACTAGAGGATAAGGGAGATTTTGAATATCTGCACACACTTTTGGACACTGGACACTTTTGGATTGTGTGAGGCCCACTGATATCTCAGCGCTATGTGACAGGCTCGATGGCACTGCTGTGACAAAAGTGACTAGAGGATAAGGGAGATTTTGAATATCTGCACACACTTTTGGACAGTGGACACTTTTGGATTGTGTGAGGCCCACTGTTATCTCAGCGCTATGTGACAGGCTCGATGGCACTGCTGTGACCTAAGTGACTAGAGGATAAGGGAGATTTTGAATATCTGCACACACTTTTGGACACTGGACACTTTTGGATTGTGTGAGGCCCACTGATATCTCAGCGCTATGTGACAGGCTCGATGGCACTGCTGTGACAAAAGTGACTAGAGGATAAGGGAGATTTTGAAAATCTGCACACACTTTTGGACACTGGATACTTTTGGATTGTGTGAGGCCCACTGATATCTCAGCGCTATGTGACAGGCTCGATGGCACTGCTGTGACAAAAGTGACTAGAGGATAAGGGAGATTTTGAATATCTGCACACACTTTTGGACAGTGGACACTTTTGGATTGTGTGAGGCCCACTGTTATCTCAGCGCTATGTGACAGGCTCGATGGCACTGCTGTGACAAAAGTGACTAGAGGATAAGGGAGATTTTGAATATCTGCACACACTTTTGGACAGTGGACACTTTTGGATTGTGTGAGGCCCACTGTTATCTCAGCGCTATGTGACAGGCTCGATGGCACTGCTGTGACAAAAGTGACTAGAGGATAAGGGAGATTTTGAATATCTGCACACACTTTTGGACACTGGACACTTTTGGATTGTGTGAGGCCCACTGATATCTCAGCGCTATGTGACAGGCTCGATGGCACTACTGTGACAAAAGTGACTAGAGGATAAGGGAGATTTTGAATATCTGCACACACTTTTGGACACTGGACACTTTTGGATTGTGTGAGGCCCACTGATATCTCAGCGCTATGTGACAGGCTCGATGGCACTGCTGTGACAAAAGTGACTAGAGGATAAGGGAGATTTTGAATATCTGCACACACTTTTGGACACTGGACACTTTTGGATTGTGTGAGGCCCACTGATATCTCAGCGCTATGTGACAGGCTCGATGGCACTGCTGTGACAAAAGTGACTAGAGGATAAGAAAGATTTTGAATATCTGCACATACTTTTGGACACTGGACACTTTTGGATTGTGTGAGGCCCACTGATATCTGAGCGCTATGTGACAGGCTCGATGGCACTGCTGTGACAAAAGTGACTAGAGGATAAGGGAGATTTTGAATATCTGCACACACTTTTGGACACTGGACACTTTTGGATTGTGTGAGGCCCACTGATATCTCAGCTCTATGTGACAGGCTCGATGGCACTGCTGTGACAAAAGTGACTAGAGGATAAGGGAGATTTTGAATATCTGCACACACTTTTGGACAGTGGACACTTTTGGATTGTGTGAGGCCCACTGTTATCTCAGCGCTATGTGACAGGCTCGATGGCACTGCTGTGACCTAAGTGACTAGAGGATAAGGGAGATTTTGAATATCTGCACACACTTTTGGACACTGGACACTTTTGGATTGTGTGAGGCCCACTGATATCTCAGCGCTATGTGACAGGCTCGATGGCACTGCTGTGACAAAAGTGACTAGAGGATAAGGGAGATTTTGAATATCTGCACACACTTTTGGACACTGGACACTTTTGGATTGTGTGAGGCCCACTGATATCTCAGCGCTATGTGACAGGCTCGATGGCACTGCTGTGACCTAAGTGACTAGAGGATAAGTGAGATTTTGAATGTCTGCACACACTTTTGGACACTGGACACTTTTGGATTGTGTGAGGCCCACTGATATCTGAGCGCTATGTGACAGGCTCGATGGCACTGCTGTGACAAAAGTGACTAGAGGATAAGGGAGATTTTGAATATCTGCACACACTTTTGGACACTGGACACTTTTGGATTGTGTGAGGCCCACTGATATCTCAGCGCTATGTGACAGGCTCGATGGCACTGCTGTGACCTAAGTGACTAGAGGATAAGTGAGATTTTGAATGTCTGCACACACTTTTGGACACTGGACACTTTTGGATTGTGTGAGGCCCAATGAATATCTGAGCGCTATGTGACAGGCTCGATGGCACAGCTGTGACCTAAGTGACTAGAGGATAAGTGAGATTTTGAATGTCTGCACACACTTTTGGACACTGGACACTTTTGGATTGTGTGAGGCCCAATGAATATCTGAGCGCTATGTGACAGGCTCGATGGCACAGCTGTGACCAAAGTGACTAGAGGATAAGAGAGATTGGATTGCTTTTAAAAAAGCAGTTTGCGGAGCAGTGCGAAAACAGCAATGCCAGCCTGTCAGGAAGCCTTAAAAGGCAGCCCAACAACCAACACCACTGATAAACCACTATATAGCCTCCCCTTGCACTGCACACACAGTAACTGGTGTGTTGTGCAGGCCAAATTGCTATCAGCAGCAGAAGCAGTTTTTTTTTCTTCTCAGCAGGACAAAAAAAAAAATTGGGATTGCTTAAGCAGTTTGAGGCCCAATGAATATCTGAGCGCTATGTGACAGGCTCGATGGCGCAGCTGTGACCAAAGTGACTAGAGGATAAGGGAGATTGGATTGCTTTTAAAAAAGCAGTTTGCGGAGCAGTGGGTAAACAGCAATGCCAGCCTGTCAGGAAGCCTTAGAAGGCAGCCCAACAACCAACACCACTGATACACCACTATATAGCCTCCCCTTGCACTGCACACACAGTGACTGGTGTGTTGTGCAGGCCAAATTGCTATCAGCAGCAGAAGCAGTTTTTTTTTCTTCTCAGCAGGACAAAAAAAAAAAATTGGGATTGCTTAAGCAGTTTGAGGCCCAATGAATATCTGAGCGCTATGTGACAGGCTCGATGGCGCAGCTGTGACCAAAGTGACTAGAGGATAAGGGAGATTGGATTGCTTTTAAAAAAGCAGTTTGCGGAGCAGTGGGTAAACAGCAATGCCAGCCTGTCAGGAAGCCTTAGAAGGCAGCCCAACAACCAACACCACTGATACACCACTATATAGCCTCCCCTTGCACTGCACACACAGTGACTGGTGTGTTGTGCAGGCCAAATCGCTAGCAGCAGAAGCAGTTTTTTTGTCTTCTTCCCTGCCTAACGCTTTCCCTACAGAATCAGCAGCAACCTCTCCCTATGCTAAGATCGGCAGAAGTAAGATGGCGGTCGGCGTGCACGCCCTTTTATACCCCCTGTGACGCCCACCAAAGCAAGCCAATCACTTGCATGCCCTTCTGAAAGATGGTGGTGACCCGTGCCTATGTCATCACGTTGCCCACAGTGTCCGTGGATCATGATTGGCTGAAAAAGAGCGCAAAACAAACTTTTGAAACGCGACTTTGGCGCGTAAGTCGCCGACCTCGTGGCCGACCTCATCCTAGGGTCGGGTTTCGTTTCATGAAACCCGACTTTGCCAAAAGTCGGCGACTTTTGAATTTTTTCGACCCGTTTCGCTCAACTCTAGTCGTGAACAACAAAACGTCTTGATGAATTGGGCCCAAAGTGTTTAGTGTCATGGAAAAAAAGAGTCATCTCACCTATGTGGAATTCAATCTTTAAAGAGATGTCCAGTACCAAAATAGACACAAAACTTGCAGGCTACATCAATAACGCCTTTTAAAATCCGTAACACACTGACAATATATTACAATGATATTGTTTTTAGTCTTAGCATGAGCTAAATAAAATATTAACTGTTAAATGTCCCCTTGAACCAATGACCAGGATTTAGAGGAAATCACATTAAGAAGTAGACTATTGACAGCTTCCTAATCCTGAGCGCAATTAGTAATGACATTCGCAGCATATTATGGGAAAGTAACCACTATTCATATATACTGCGTTCCAAATTATTATGCAAATTGGATTTAAGTGTCATAAAGATGTATTTTTTTATTTTCTCTTAGGATCACTGAAATCAATCTCAAAAATGTGCGATAATTAGTTTGCCAGGTGAGCCCAATTAAAGGAAAACTACTTGAGGAGGATGTTCCACATTATTAAGCAGGCGACAGATTTCAAGCAATATGGGAAAGAAAAAGGATCTCTCTACTACTGAAAAGCGTCAAATAGTGCAATGCCTTGGACAAGGCATGAAAATGTTACATATCTCAAAAACTTGTGTGATCTTAAGAGTGAAATTTGTGACTGATACAGAACACAGACGGGTTTGTGCAGATAAAGGCAGAATGAGGAAGGATTCTGCCAGGCAAATTCATTGGAATAAAAGATCAGGTGCTGAAATACTATTACATAGTAGCAAACAAGTATTTGAAGCTTCTTCTGACTCTGGAGTGCTGTGAACCTCAAAGTGTAAGATCCATCAGAGGCTTACAGTTGTGTATAACCCTACATTCTGGCCTCCCTTAAACAGTGTGGAAAAGAAGCAATGGTTGCAGTGGCCCATATATAAATGAAGTCTGATTATAAAACAGTCTTCTTTACTGATGAGTGCCGTGCAACTCTGAATGGTCTAGATGGAGGGAGTGGTGGATGGTTGGTAGATGGCCACCATGTCCCATTGGCTGTGACATCAGCCATGAGGTGGTGGAGTCATGTGTGGGTCAGAATAATGAGGAGAGAGCTGATAGGCCTTTGTAGAACCCCTGAAGGTGTGAAAATAACCTCAATAAAGTATATAGATTTTATTACTGACCACTTTCTTCCATGGTACAAAAGAAGAACCTTGCCATAAGTAGCAAAATCATCTTCATGGATGAGAATGCTCCATCTCATGCCGGAAAGAATACCTTTGAGTCATTGGCTGCTATGGGCATAAAAGGAGAGAAACTCATGGTGTGTCCACCATCCTCCCCTGACCTCAATCCTATTGAAAACCTTTGGAGTAAATTGAAAAGAAAAGAATGATCTATGAGTGTGGAAGGCAGTTCACATAAAAACATGAGCTCTGGGAGGCTATTCTAACATCTTGTAAAGAAATTCAAGCAAAAACTATCCAAAAACTCACAAAGGCAGTAGATTCAAGAATTGTGAAGGTGATATCAAAGAAGGGATCTTGTATTAACATGTAACTTGGCCTGTTAAGATGTTTTTGATTGAAAAAGCTTTTGATTTCAGTACAAGTGACTACCGAATAGCTGCTCGGGAACACGGATACCTGGAGCGCTCCCGATGATCAGTTGTTCAGCGCTGCAGCTGCATGTGTCGCGGCTATGTCACAGCAGTCGCAACACATGCATGGAGAGCCTGTGTCTTGGACTGTCCATGCATGTGTTGTGACTATCACACAGCCGCGACACATGCAGCTGCAGTGCCGAACAGCTAATCAGCAGGAGAGATCCAGGTATCCGGGTTCCCGAGGCAGCTATTCGGTAAGCACTATAGCTATTCGGATAAGGAGTTATCCGAAGCTATTCGCTCATCCCTAATCAGGCCACATTTCAGAATCTAAATTGTTTGCGCTAATAGTGTGGGCCAGACCCAAGGCCACATTTCAGAATCTAAGTCCTTGCTGCTAATAGTGTGGTCCAGATACCAGGCCACATTTCTGAGTCTAAATCCTTTCTGCTAATAGTGTGGTCCAGACACCAGCCCACATTTCTAAATCTGAATCCTTTCTGCTAATAGTGTGGTCCAGGTATAGGGAAGGTGACCTGACGGACGGACTTGTCTGTAGGTGTGGGGAGGAGGACCCCCATATAGTGATTGGGCCAGAACCAAGGGGACCGCCATCAGAGTTATTGAAGGAATCACATCAGGAGGATTACAAAGGGAGACATGCGACTGAAGTTGTCAGGGCAACAGGGGGCGGGGCTAGGGTAAAAGGAGCAGGGGACGCGCTGAAGTGGAAGTTAGGGAAGAGAGAGAGTGAAGGCAGGACGCAGGGTGACTTGCAGGGGCACCGAGAGGAGCCTGCGAGGACAAAGCTGGACATTTACCGACAAGAGAGACGTGAGAGACTGTTCCCAGAGACTGCTCCCCGCTCCCGTTCTGAGAGAATCATCCCCGCTACCCCCCGCCTTGGCGAGAGAGGAACTTTACCTCAGGTTGTGGCCGTGAGTACCCGTAACCAGGCCACAGAGGCCTGGGCACTTCCCCCCAGCCTTCCCCCATCACGCCGACCCGGCCGTCACCGACCTGAAGATACGCCACCTCGTCACAGGCGAGATAAAAAGCTCGCTACCCTGGCTTTGGGAGAGACTCCTTGATAAAGGACAGCTACAGGTCATCTGGGGAACTGCGTCATCATCGCGCGCCACCTCCATCATTTTCTTCAGGGCCTGTTGCGCCCCAACGGCATCGCTTTCTTCAGGGCCTGTTGCGCCCCAACGGCATCGCTTTCTTTAGGGCCTGTTGCGCCCCAGCGACAGCACTTTTTTCAGGGCCTGTTGCGCCCCAACGGCATTGCTTTCTTCAGGGCCTGTTGCGCCCCAGCGGCAGCGTTTCCTTCAGGGCCTGTTGCGCCCCAGCGGCAGCGCTTTCTTCAGGGCCTGTTGCGCCCCAACGGCCTCACTTTCTTCAGGGCCTGTTGCGCCCAAACGGCATCACTTTCTTCAGGGCCTGTTGCGCCCCAACGGTATTGCTTTCTTCAGGGCCTGTTGCGCCCCACCGTCATCACTTTCTTCAGGGCCTGTTGAGCCCCATTCCTTCCCGGGGAAGCGAGACTTCAGGACAGCCGTCTCAGCGACCTCAACGCGGTCACGCTCACGAAACCAGCAGTCCCTGGAAGGCTAAGTGGCATTAGAATTTGGATAAGATTGTTGAGTCCCTGCGTGGACTGTTTGTTTTGTTCTTAATTGTATGTTTGTTCAGACAAGCCCAGTGGCTAAAGCTAGATAAAAGTTATTTTGCAAACCATCAGTCGTCTAGTGTCTCGTCACTGCATCCTGCGAACCTGCTCAACCCTACACTTGGCGTAGTCGGCAGGATGCAGTGACGAGACACTACTCTACTTCTGCCCAAACTACCGGACACTTTGCTACCAAATCTCCGGGACGCCGCTCAGAGCCGAAAACCACAACTAGGGGTGGTGGAAGTCCCGAAGATTTGGTAGCAAAGTGTCCGGTAGTTTGGGCAGAAATAGAGGGCCGGGCCGTCCGGTGTCTGGTGGACACGGGGTCACAAGTAACCACTATGCCCGCAGCGTACTTTCAACGAAACTTTCCGGATGCAGCAAGGCCTCAGTGGGGGCCCATGATTAGACTAGTAGCCGCCAACCAACTGCCAGTCCTGGTTGCCGAGGTAGTATGGGTGCAGGTGACATTGTGCGGTAAACCCCTCGGCCGCAGAGGGGTGGTGCTGACTCAAGGAGAAGCTGATCAACAACACCCCGTCACCCTAGGCATGAATATTTTAAAAGAGTTTGGTAACCTGTTGCTTAATGATCCCACACAAAGGACACTGAAGCAGTGGGGTTCTCGCACAGCTCAGGGACCGGTATTCCAGCAGCTGGTGCGAGGTGCGCGGGTGCATCGGGACTGCCAGGAGGGTGAGGCTCTGGGCCAGGTCATCACGTCAGCGGCACCCCTGCTTGTGCTGCCTCCTGGACAGACAGTGGTGGCCCTGCCAATTCGGGCCCCGATACCTTTGGAGGGCGTAGAGGTGCAGGTGGAGCCGTGTCACTCAGAGCACTTACCTCCTGGCATACTGGTGGCCCGTTCCCTCGCTACGGTGCGAAAAGGAACTGTCCTGGTCCGCTGCGTTAACCTTGAAGACCGAGATACCATTCTGAAAGCACGGACTGTACCGGCCAAACTAGTAAAGCCTTTGGAAGAAGTGCTGCCCGCTCCTGCGGTTCAATTACGAGTACACCCCGAGGATCCTTGGGAGGTAACAATACGAGCCTTACAGGCCCACGAAGTCTCGACACAAGAGAAGGGCCGAAATATTTTGGAGCAGATGCGGGCCAAGCTTTCTGGACTAACTGCGGCCCAACTTTCACAAGTAAAAGCATTGCTGGGACAGTACCATGAAGTATTTGCTAGCCATGAGGACGACTTTGGGTGTACCACCGCCATCACTCATGAGATCCCCACAGCAGGAGCGGCCCCTATCCGAGAACGATATCGACAGATCCCTCCACAACTCTATCAAGAGATGAAAACTTTGCTGGCTCAGATGCTGCAAAAAGGGGTGATACGGGAAAGTCAAAGCCCTTGGGCGGCCCCCATCGTGTTGGTCCGGAAGAAAGATGGTACACTACAATTCTGTGTAGATTATCGTAAATTGAATGCTTGCACTATTAAAGACTCATACCCACTGCCCCGCATAGAAGAATCTCTGTCTGCATTGGGCAAAGCAACATATTTTTCAACCCTGGACTTGGCCAGTGGGTACTGGCAGGTGCCCATGTCAGAAGAGGACAGAGCTAAGACGGCGTTCATAATGCCCATGGGACTGTTTGAGTTTAATCGAATGCCATTCGGGCTGGCCAACGCCCCCGGGACCTTTCAGCGATTTATGAAGCGATGTCTAGGGGATCTCAATTTTGAGGCCACGTTGATCTACCTGGACGACATCATTGTCTATGCCGCCTCCTTCGAGGACCACCTGAAGCGGTTGGGACAGGTACTCAGCCGGCTGCAAAAGTACGGGTTGAAGGTGAAGCCTCAGGAATGCCACCTATTTCGCTCTCAGATTGAGTATCTGGATCATGTCATTTCGGCAGAGGGTGTGAGGCCATCCCGGGAGAAGATTGCTGCTATTCAGGAATGGCCTACCCCCGAGACGGTGAAAGACGTGCAGGCTTTTCTGGGGTTAGCTGGATATTACCGTCGTTTCGTAAAGAATTTTGCATGTCGAGCTCGAGCCCTGCATGACCTGCTGAAGGGGGCTCCCGCTGGGGCCAATGGGTGAAAAATCCAGTGGCAACACCCTCAGGAAGAGGCCTTCTGAGATCTCAAGGCTGCACTCTCGGATGCCCCAGTGTTGGCTTATGCCGATTTCTCTCAGCCGTTCATCCTGCACACTGACAGGAGTCTTCACGGGCTAGGGGCTGTGTTGTCACAGGTTCAGGATGGCCGGGAGAGGGTGATCGCATATGGAAGCCGTTCACTCCATGACTCCGAGCGTAACCCTGACAATTACAGCTCTTTTAAGCTCGAGCTCCTCGCAGTGGTGTGGGCTATGACGGAGAGATTCGCAGAGTACCTAGCGGGCTCCGAGGTGGTAGTGCGAACTGACAACAACCCACTGGCTCATTTGGAAAACGCCAAGTTGGGGGCTTTGGAGCAGCGATGGGTGGCCCGAATGGCGAAGTACAATTACAAGATTATTTACAAAAGTGGGGCCGAGAATGTTCATGCAGATGCTCTCTCCAGGATTCGACATACAACTCCCGGACAGAATCGAGACGAAGAATTAGAAGGAGAGGAAATACCATTCGCTCTTACCGCTGCCGTGCTCACCAATGTTGATGCAAAAGTATCTTCCCCAGAGGCCCACAGGGGCATCCTGGAACAATCTCGGGATAAGTGGATACAACAGCAACAAGAAGATAAAGAAGTTGGACCTCTCCGGACATGGGTCGCCGCTGGTCAATTACCCACTGATACTCAACGACAAACTTTGACCCAAGACCTGTCGCTGATGCTGCGACAATGGGAGAGACTGATTATCCGAAAGGGACTACTGTACCGTAAAATCACTTCGCAAACAACCTCAATGACTGTTTGGCAGGTGGTTACGCCCGGAGCTCAACTACACGAACTGGCTCGAGAGGCTCACGAAAAAGGGGCCCACTTTGGAGTCAAAAAGACTTTGCAATGGTTACAACAGAAAGTTTTTCACCCACGCTTGTCGGCTGTTGTGGACGAAGTTTGCCGTACCTGCCACTTATGTGAATTGGCCAAACCGCCTGCTCAGAGGGCCGCAACACAGACGATTGTGACTTCAGCACCCTTTGAGCTCCTGATGGTGGATTATCTGCACATTGGTCCCGCATTCCAGGGATACGAACACTGCCTCGTCATGGTGGATCATTTCACCAAGTTCGCTGTGGTCACCCCTACTCGAGACCAGACCGCGGAGTCAGCCGCCTCCTCAATTTGCAGAAACTTTATACAAGTGTACGGCTGTCCTCAACGTATACATTCCGACCAGGGAGCATGTTTTTTGGGGAAAGTTATGGAGGAACTACATCATCTTTATGGGATTGATAAATCCCGGACCACACCATATCACCCGCAAGGGAATGGGGCTTGTGAGTGATTTAATCGGACATTGATTCAAATGCTACGCACTCTGGAGAGTGACAAGAAAGCTCGTTGGCCTGAACATGTTTCTGAATTAGTATGGGTTTATAATAATCGGGTACATCGAGTTACGGGCTATACTCCTTATTTCCTGCTGTTCGGACGAGAGGGTAAAGGGATCACGGAGGTAGAGTCGGCCCTGGACCGGAGTGTCGTCTTGGGTCCGAAATCATCGCCACAGGCTGCAAACTCTTCACCGAATTGTACATACCAAACTTCAAGACTGGGAACACCCAGGGAAGAATACAACCTCCCCTCCCCATCTCCAAAGCGGGGACCGTGTGCTTGTACTAGATCAACGCCCCCAGAATAAACTGGAGTCACGTTGGGAAGAGAGTCCTTATCGGGTACTACGCCGTATCCATCCAGAAGGACCTGTGTACGAAATACGGCCCGAGCAGGATGAAACACTGCCCACCCGCATTGTGCATCGTAATATGTTACGCCCGTGCATTTCCACCGACCCGAAGCAACTGGAACCCGACCCGAAGACATCCGAACCGTAGTCCATATGCTGGGACTCGGACGACGAGGATTTCCCTCCAGTTCCCAAGGGCCCTCCACCCAATAATGAGCCAGTTGACACAATTAACCCACCGGCATCTTGCAGCCCACCGACGTCCACCACCCCAGAAGATTCCACCCCAGTCGAACTTAGACGCTCCGAGCGGTCAACAGCCGGCAAACCCCCCGAACGGTATGAACAAGACCAGTTCGTATGGCAACGAATATTGACACCTTTACAGGCCAATCTCAATAGACAAACTCCCTCGCCCGAGGACTGGCGAGCTTACAGGGTGGGGGAATGTGGGGAGGAGGACCCCCATATAGTGATTGGGCCAGAACCAAGGGGACCGCCATCAGAGTTATTGAAGGAATCACATCAGGAGGATTACAAAGGGAGACATGCGACTGAAGTTGTCAGGGCAACAGGGGGCAGGGCTAGGGTAAAAGGAGCTGGGGACACGCTGAAGTGGCAGTTGGGGAAGAGAGAGAGTGAAGGCAGGACGCAGGGTGACTTGCAGGGGCACCGAGAGGAGCCTGCGAGGAGAAAGCTGGACATTTACTGACAAGAGAGACGTGAGAGACTGTTCCCAGAGACTGCTCCCCGCTCCCGTTCTGAGAGAATCATCCCCGCTACCCCCCGCCTTGGCGAGAGAGGAACTTTACCTCAGGTTGTGGCCGTGAGTACCCGTAACCAGGCCACAGAGGCCTGGGCACTTCCCCCCAGCCTTCCCCCATCACGCCGACCCGGCCGTCACCAGCCTGAAGATACACCACCTCGTCAAAGGCGAGATAAAAGGCTCGCTACCCTGGCTTTGGGAGAGACTCCTTGATAAAGGACGGCTACAGGTCATCTGGGGAACTGCGTCATCACCGCGCGCCACCTCCATCATTTTCTTCAGGGCCTGTTGCGCCCCAACGGCATTGGTTTCTTCAGGGCCTGTTGCGCCCCAACGGCATCGCTTTCTTCAGGGCCTGTTGCGCCCCAGCGACAGCGCTTTCTTCAGGGCCTGTTGTGCCACAACGGCATCGCTTTCTTCAGGGCCTGTTGCGCCCCAGCGGCAGCGTTTCCTTCAGGGCCTGTTGCGCCCCAGCGGCAGCGCTTTCTTCAGGGCCTGTTGCACCCCAACGGCCTCGCTTTCTTCAGGGCCTGTTGCGCCCCAACGGCATCGCTTTCTTCAGGGCCTGTTGCGCCCCAACGGTATTGCTTTCTTCAGGGCCTGTTGCGCCCCACCGTCATCACTTTCTTCAGGGCCTGTTGAGCCCCATTCCTTCCCGGGGAAGCGAGACTTCAGGACAGCTGTCTCAGCGACCTCAACGCGGCCACGCTCACGAAACCAGCAGTCCCTGGAAGGCTAAGTGGCATTAGAATTTGGATAAGATTGTTGAGTCCCTGCGTGGACTGTTTGTTTTGTTCTTAATTGTATGTTTGTTCAGACAAGCCCAGTGGCTAAAGCTAGATAAAAGTTATTTTGCAAACCATCAGTCGTCTAGTGTCTCGTCACTGCATCCTGCGAACCTGCTCAACCCTACATAGGGAGAAGGGACGGTTGGTGCACTATAGATGGACGTTTGTCATAATAGAAGGGAAACAGCTGGGGAAAATGGAATAGGAGCGAAGTACCTAAGTTTGACCACAAGATGGCAGGGGGGAGCGTGAGAACAGGACTTGACAGCAGCTTAAGGCTACAAAAACGCTTAGACATGGGGGGCAGAGAGATAGGAACCCAGGAGGGAAATTCCCGAGGAGGGAGATAAATAGGACAGGAGAGGGTTCCAGAGGGTTCCAGTCCCGGGAGGAGCTCAGGAGGAGAAGAGACAGTGAAGGAGAACGAACAGCAGTGGAGAGCTCGACCAGGGGACTGAGGAGAAAAGAAGTCAAGGGGGTGGCCACGACATGAAGAACCGCAGAACAGATGAGGCCCCGGGGGTACCAAATTGACGACCACCTCAGACTGGTGAAGCGCTGGCGGTAGATAGGCCTAGGGCAGCCCCAGTGAAAGAGCCGCGAGGAATGTCACTACGACAGAAGGAAGGTGCAGGTACCCGGGCCTGAATACGGAGAGCTGTAAAGGTGCTGCGGTGTATTGCTACGGTCGTCAGGAGGACGGCCAATAAACTTGGACCTGTTGTACCCGAAAATCTGCCTCCGTCTCGTCTCTGTGTCGTCTGTGCGCGGTAAGCAGAGGACCACCCTCCAGTCTGGCCCTTACTACACAGACAACAGGCCTCATTTCTAAATCTGAATCCTTTCTGCTAATAGTGTGGTCCAGACACCAGGCCGCATTTCAAAATCTGAATCCTTTCTGCTAATAGTGTGGTCCAGACACACTATATTAGCAAATAAATACTGATTGTTAATTTAGTGATAGGTAACTGACAGGACTGAGCCTAGGGTTGTGAAACAGTTGGTTAAAAGAGGACAAGGCTGCATACAACATGCGTGGGAAAAAGCAAGGTCATGGTGTAAGGGGGAATAACTTGGTGTTCAAATTATATGTGGATTAGGTGGTAATGTTACTGAAAGCTCTACTGAACACACACTGTCTCGTCCTAACTAAAGACAGCTGACAACATCTTTTACAGGACGGACTACTAGACTCACTTTCTTTGGCAGCCGCACAGCAGTACGCCTTGTAGATGATGGACAGAAAAAGCATGTGCTCCAGTGGATGGCAAGCGCTGCATAAGGTGGCCTCACCTTTTTTCCCCCATATGCCAAACTCTCTAAACGCACAACTGAATGTGGGGGAACACAGATGGCCGAGTCTACAGAGCTGTTCCCACATTCTATTCCATGGACATCAGAGGTCTGCTTCAACAGAACTAAGAGGAGGAAAGCATGTCCACCGATGCCCAAATTTTTTTTTCAGTTGGATCTGGGGTCGGATGAAGTAGGGTCAGAGCAGAATCCAGTCCCTCACCACCAGAGGTTAACCCACAGGGTTGGAGGTGATACTGATGAGACTCAGATACATGAGGCACACACGTACTGTACTGTGCTGTCAGGGCATAAAGAGGAGGAGGTTGACTTTCAGGGTGATGGCACTTTAGTGGTGTGTGGCAATAATGTTTGAAAATGTGGAGATTCCAAGTTGGGTCTCTATCTGGTGGGTTGCCTGTAGTGGAAGGGGTGTCAGAGCCCCATTATACTATTTCTACTTTGGGAAAATTGATACCACTCTAATGTTGTGTGGCAATAATTTTTGGAAATGTGGAGACTCCAAGTTGGGTCTCCATCTGGTGGGTTGCTTGTAGTGGAAGGGGCGTCAGCGTCCCTTTATACTATTTCTACACTGAGGAAATTGATGTCACTTTATCAGGCTGGTAAGATTCATGGATACTGGATTCTTACCAGCCTACAATATCAGCCCGCAGTACTCTGTTTTACCCTGGTTGGTAAACAAAAATAAGGGGAGCCCACAAAAAAAATGATGTGGGATTCCCCCTATTTTTTTTAACAAGCCAAGGATAAAGCAGACAGCTGCAGCCTGGTATTATTAGGCTCGCAAGACCCATGGATATTGGCCTCCCCAGTCTGAAAATACCAGCCCACAGCCACCCCACAATTGGCACATCCATAAAGATGCACCAATTATGGCACTTTACCCGTCTCTTCAGACGTGCCCTGGTGCGGTGGCAAGTGGGGTGATAGTTCGGAGGGTTGATGTCACCTTTATATTGTATGTGACATCAAGCCCAGAGGTTAGTAATGGAGTGGCATTTCCATGACATAAATTGACATGCTGTGGCTCATAAAACCACGCTGCTGGTGAGTTTTACGCGGCGTCAAATAGAAGCACAGTGGGCATGGGATTTCTATAAATCGCATCCACTGTGCTTCTAATGCTAATGCTTACTGATCAATGTTTAAGCTAGAAATGCTGGTTAATTCCCTGTCCCAGGCCTTGTCCCATGCATCCATGCTGCGCAATTATACTATTTGTACTCTGGGTCAATTGATGCCACTTTTCCTGGTGTCTGCCCCTAATTTTAGCTATTTTGACAGATTTTTTGCCCCCCCTGAAGATGTTGTCTATGCTTTTGATTTTGACTCCCATTGAATTCAATGGGGTTCGGATATATTCGTCGAATCATTCGTTGAGTTGTTCAGTGAACATCGGGACATTCGCTAATCCAAACTGAACCGAACTTTGAAAGGTTAGCTCATCACTAAATGTGACCTCTTCTTGCTGCAAATTCCACATATTACCATTTTCAGTTCTTTTCAACCTTTAAAATGTTTGGAAACTATGTTGTGCAAGTTTTGAACAGTGCATTTTGAGTTCATTTTTTGTTTTGAAAAGAATATTGTTATCATTGGGAGGTTTGTCCAATAAAATGTGATTTCTACTCTAACGGTTCATGATTTGAACATGATATTGACCATTTAGGAAAATCAGAGAAAAATAGCATTTGCATAATAATTTGGAACGTGGCGTATTTGTCTATGTTTCTGTCTAAATTTTGTGCAGATGTTACATATGTAAGATATTTTGTCACATAGTATTTCAAATCCCAAATAAAGACTCACATTGCAAATTGCATAAAATATGAAGTTAAAGCAAATCTGTCACCCCCTGGGACATATATGACCTATTCATATGGGCATACAGGTAATAGAAATGTTAAACTACTCCTACCTGTATGCCTCATGTTAACCCCTTCATGGCCCAGCCTATTTTGACCTTAATGACCTGGCCATTTTTTGCAACTCTGACCAGTGTCCCTTTATGAGGTAATAACTCAGGAACGCTTGAACGGATCCTAGCGATTCTGAGAATGTTTTTTCGTGACATATTGGGCTTCATGTTAGTGGAAAATTTAGGTTGATAATTTTTGCGTTTATTTGTGGAAAAAATCAGAAATTTGGCAAAAATTTAGAAAATTTTGCAATTTTCAAATTTTGAATTTTTATTCTGTTAAACCAGAGAGTTATGTGACACAAAGTGGTTACTAAATAACATTTCCCACATGTCTACTTTACATCAGCACAATTTTGGAAACAAATTTTTTTTTGTTAGGAAGTTATAAGGGTTAAAAGTTGACCAGTGATTTCTCATTTTTACAGCAAAATTTACAAAACCATTTTTTTTAGGGACCACCTCACATTTGAAGTCACTTTGAGGGGTCTATATGGCAGAAAATACCCAAAAGTGACACCATTCTAAAAACTGCACCCCTCAAGCTACTCAAAACTACATTCAAGAAGATTATTAACCCTTCAGGTGTTTCACAGGAACTAAAGCAACATGGAAAGAAAAAATGGACATTTTAATTTTTACAACAAAAATTTTCTTTTAGCATCAATATTTTAATTTTCACATGGGCAACAGGATAAGGCCGGTTTCACATTCGCGCTTTTGAGCGCAGCGACGGCCTGCGCACGGCCGCCGCTAAGCCCCGCCCCCTGCCCCGCCTCCACCAGTATCTCCGCCTCCGGGCGCATGACGTTGCATGCGTTGTGCGTCCCCTATCTTCATCACAGAGGGCGCAGGCCGTGCACAGTCTGCGCACAGTCTGGTTTGGTGGCGCATGCGTCCTTTTGACGGTGCGCCGAGCACAACCAAAATGCAACAGGTTGCGTTTGGCGCTGCTCGGCGCACCGTCAAAAGGACGCATGCGCCGCCAAACGCAGACTGTGCGCAGACTGCGCACGGCCTGCGCCCTCTGTGATGAAGATAGGGGATGCACGACGCATGCAACGTCATGCGCCCGGAGGCGGAGATACTGGTGGAGGCGGGGCAGGGGCGGGGCTTAGCGGCAGCCGTGCGCAGGCCGTCGCTGCGCTCAAAAGCGCGAATGTGAAACCGGCCTAATATGGATCCTCAAATTTGTTGGGCAAATTCTCCTGAGTACACGATACCTCATATGTGGACATAAACCACTGTTTGAGTACATGGCAGGGCTCAGAAGGGAAGGAGCGCCATTTGACTTTTTGAATGGAAAACATGCTGGAATAATTAGCGGTTGCCATGTCACGTTTGGAGAGGCCCTGTGTGCCTAAACATTGGAGCTTGCCCACAAGTGACCCCATTTTGGAAACTAGACCCCGCAAGGAATTTATCTACATGCATAATGATCACTTTGAACCCCCCAGGTGCTTCACAAGTTGATCGGTAAAAAAAAGTACTTTTTTTTCACAAAAATTTTCTTTTAGCCTCAGTTTTTTCATTTTCACATGGGCAACAGGAAAAAATGGATGCTAAAATTTGTTGGGCAGTTTCTCCTGAGTACACCGATACCTCATATGTGGTCATAAACCACTGTTTGGGCACACGGCAGGGTCCGGAAGGGAAGGAGCGCTATTTGACTTTTTGAATGGAAAATTAGCTCCAATCGTTATCGGACACCATGTCGCGTTTGGAGAGCCCCTGTGTGCCTAAACAGTTTAATCCCCCCACAAGTAACACCATTTTGGAAAATAGACCCCTTATGGAACTTATCTAGATGTGTGGTGAGCACTTTGAACCCCCAGGTGCTTCACAGAAGTTTATAACGCAGAGCAGTGAAAATAAAAAATCATTTTTTTCCTCAAAAATTATTGTTTAGCACGCTACTTTTTATTTTCACAAGGGTAACAGGAGAAATTGGACCACAAAAGTTGTTGTGCAATTTATTCTGAGTACACCGATACCCCATATGTGGGGGGAACCAATGTTTGGGTGCACGGCAGGGCTCAGAAGGGAAGGAGCGCCATTTGACTTTTTGAAATGAAAATTACCTCTAATCATTAGCGGACACCATGTCGTGTTTGGAGAGCCCCTGTGTGCCTAAACATTGGAGCACCCCCACAAATGACCCCATTTTGGAAACTAGACCCCCTAAGGAACTTATCTAGATGCATAGTGAGCACTTTGAACCCCCAAGTGATTCACAAAAGATTATAACGCAGTGCCGTGAAAATAAAAAATATTTTCTTTTCCTCAAAAAATTATTTTTTAGTGCGCAATTTTTTATTTTCACAAGGGTACCGGGAGAAACTGGACCCCAAAAGTTGTTGTCCAGTTTGTCCTGAGTACGCTGGTACCCCATATGTGGGGGGGACCACTGTTTGGGCACACGTCGGGGCTCGGAAGAGAAGTAGTGACATTTTGAAATGCTGACTTTGATGGAATGGTCTGCGGGCATCATGTTACATTTGCAGAGCCCCTGATGCACCTAAACTGTGGAAACTCCCCACAAATGACCCCATTTTGGAAACTAGACCCCCTAAGGAACTTATCTAGATGTGTGGTGAGCACCTTGAACCCCCAAGCGCTTCACAGAAGTTAATAACGCAGAGCCATGAAAACAAAAAATCATTTTTTTTCCTAAAAAAAATGATTTTTAGCCAGAAATTTTTTTTCTACAAGGGTAGCAGGATAAATTGGACCATAAAAGTTGTTGTCCAGTTTGTTCTGAGTACGCTGGTACCCCATATGTGGGTGGGGACCACTGTTTGGGCACACGTCGGGGCTCAGAAGGGAAGTAGTGACATTATGAAATGCTGACTTTGATGGAATGGTCTTCGGGCGTCATGTTACATTTGCAGAGCCCCTGATGTACCTAAACTGTGGAAAGGAAAAAAGAGAAATTCCAGCGCCAGAAATGGAACATTAAAAATCCATTTTATTGTGCCAATGCATATAAAAAAATTCCAGCAGGTACAGCATATCAGTCGGATGACTGCAAAACTGTTCTACCCTAACCCCAACACACCCCTAACCACAGCCCTAACCCCAACACATCCCTAACCCTAATCCCAACCCTAACCATTACCCTAACCCCAACACACCCCTAACCCTATCCCTAACCCTAATTCCAACCCTAACCCTAATTCCAACCCTAATTCCAACCTAAACCTAGTTCTAACCCTAACCCTAATTCCAACCCTAACCCTAATTCCACTCTAACCCTAATTCCACCCTAACCCTAATTCCAACCCTAACCCTAATTCCAACCCTAACCCTATTTCCAACCCTAACCCTAGCCCTAACCCTAGCCCTAACCCTCTTTCCAACCCTAACCCTAACGGAAAAATAAAAATAAAAATAATTTCTTTATTTTATTAGTTGTTCCTGCCTATGGGGGTGATAAATGGGGGGGTTATTTACTTTTCATTCTATTTTGATCACTGTGATAAACTCTCACAGTGATCAAAATAGAATGAATAAATCTGCAGTCAGCAGGCGCACTGCGCATGCGCCCGCCATTTTCCAAGATGGCAGCACCCATGAAGCAGGACCACAGGACACCGGGAGCAGGAGAGGGACATCGGAGGTACCAGGGGGGTGAGGGGGGGTCGGAAGGTGGGGGAGCCTAGAGAAGGGGGAGGGGAGCAGATGATGACGGCGGCGGCACATTGCCGCCATCAGTCGGTATCGGGGCTGGGGGGTCAGATCGCGGTCTCCAGCCATGTCCAATGCTACTGCAGCATTGGCCATGGCTGGATTGAAATATTTCATCAATTTTCATTGATGAAATATTACTATCGCTATGATTGGCTGTTTCACTTCTAACAGCCAATCAGAGCGATCGTAGCCACGTGGGCGCAAAGCCACGCCCCCTATGGTGAAGAACAAAGCCCCCTGTATCTGCGGGTCGGGTGACCTTTCAGTGACCCCGGTCACCAGACCCGCAGGGGGGCTTTAAAGTCATGACTAGTGTTGAGCATTCCGATACCGCAAGTATCGGGTATCGGCCGATATTAGCGGTATCGGAATTCCGATACTGACTTCCGATACTAATGTCATATCGGATTCCGGAATCGGAATCGGAAGTTCCCATCATGCTATGAGCCTGCTTGCTTTGATTAAGCCAATGGGAATCCTCCGAAGTGTGGGCACATCCTGTTAGGCATGTAGGCATGTTAACTATTGGCATGGCTGTGATTGGCTGCCAAAATGATGTCATGATGCACTATAAAAAGCGCTGCAGCCGCCATTTCTGGTTCACTCTGCTGTGAATTCAGTTAGGGACAGGCTGCTGTTGAAGACTGTGAGGGACAGTTAGAAATAGCGATCATCAAACATATCTATTGCTCTACCCAGGCTACATAATCCACCACAGTAGCATTTTTTTAGCCCAGCAGCGCTGTTTTAATAGCTGTCTGCAAGGGCTGTGTGAGTGCAGCTCACGCTGTGGAGTGGGTCCTGCAGCCACGTCAGGCTGTAGGCCACCCAGTGTGATCACTGCTGCCTCATACATCTTTTAATTTTTGAGCTGCATTTTTTACATAATTTCTATCTAGTGTGCTTCCATCCGTATCCATATACGTTGGTTGCAAACACTAGTAGTAGACAGCGGAGCCTTTCTGCAGCCTTTCAGTGCTAGTGTCCACTTTGCTGCACTGTTCACGGCTGTCTGAGAGGTCTCTGACTGTGTGTGAGTGCAGCTCACGCTGAGTAGTGTGTCCTGCAGCTACGTCTGGCTGTAGGACGCTCAGCGTGCGTCAGTGCCTCACACATATTTGTATTTGAGTGCAGCTCATTTTTTCTTCTATTAGTGTGCATCCATCCGTCTCCATCTACGGTGGTTGCAAACACTATATAGGAGTACACAGCGGAGCCTTTCTGCAGCCTGTCAGTGCCAGTGCCCACTTAGCTGCACTGTTGACGGCTGTCTGAGAGGTCTCTGACTGTGTGTGAGTGCAGCTCACGCTGAGTAGAGTGTCCTGCAGCTACGTCTGGTTGTAGGACGCTCAACGTGCGTCACTGCCTCACACATATTTGTCTTTGAGTGCAGCTCATTTTTTCTTCTCCTATTAGTGTGCATCCATCCGTATCCATCAACATTGGTTGGTTGCAAACACTATATAGGAGTAGATAGAGGAGCCTTTTTTTCTGGCTTGTGCCCTGCCGGCGCAGCCAGATTAGTATTACCCAATTTTTTTGGAGCCTCATCTTTTGCATTGTAGGTTACCTGCCTGCATTGTAATAGCTCCAAAAAGTTGGTGATACTATCAGTTTCAATTCTTTGTTCACATACTTTGAGTTTGTTTCCAACAAAGAAACCACAAAAAAAGTTCACCAAACACTACATTTGGAACTTGTGTAGGCCACATCAGCTCCTATTAAAGTGTAGTCCACACACACACACACTTCATAAAATTAGTGTTTCTTGTACCTGTAACCAGCTGTTCAGGAATAAGCACACTAAGGCCCCCCTTTGTACTTTTCTGCCTATCTTAAGCAGTCTTGCAAGATGAAGAAGGCAGGGAGTAAGGCGCGTGGGCGTGGGCGTGGAGTTTCAGCAGGGAGAGGACGTGGGGATTCTGCAGGGAGAGGATGTGGGGATTCTGCAGGTAGAGGACGTGGGGATTCTGGGCCAGGCATGGGATAAAAGGCGCCCTTACTCGGCAAACCATCCCCGAGCACAGTCTCTGAATGCTGGCATTGCCAAACTTCTGGCAGTTGAAATGCTGTCATTCAGGCTGGTGGACACTGACACCTTCCGGGACTTAATGGCATTGGCAGTCCCCCAATACAACGTGCCCAGCCGCTTTTATTTCAGCAGGCGAGCCGTCCCTGCCCTGCAGAAACATGTTGAGGGCAAAATAAAACATGCGCTACTAAACGCCGTTAGTAGCAAGGTCCACCTGACCACCGATGCGTGGACCAGTAACCATGGACAGGGACGATACCTTTCCCTCACTGCCCACTGGGTCAATGTTGTGGAGCCGGGTACAGATCTGGAGAGTGGCGCTGTACGTGTTCTTCCAACGCCACGGATTGCAGGACTCCAGTCTGTACACATAGACTCCTCCTCCTACTCAAGTTCCTCAGAAACAGCAGAGCAGGAGCCTGTTACGACCGATATGAGCACAGCCGTGGCCAAACGTCAACAGGCTGTACTCAAATTAATTTCTTTGGGGAATCGAAGCCATACAGCGCAGGAGCTCTGGAATGCTATCAAGCTGGAGAGCGATGTGTGGTTTGGGCCAGCGAATCTCCAGCCGGGCTTGGTAGTGTGTGACAATGGCCGAAATCTGGTGGCAGCTCTTGGCCTAGGCAACCTCACACACATCCCATGTCTGGTACATGTGCTTAACTTGGTCGTGCAGAGCTTTCTGAGGGACTATCCGGATCTTGATGCACTGTTGCACAAGGTCCGCATAGAGTGCGCTCACTTGCGGCGTTCCAGCACGGCAAGATCGCGCCTCGCTGCTCTGCAGCGACGATTTGGCCTTCCGGAACATCGCATCATATGTGACCTACCCACCCGGTGGAATTCAACGTTACATATGTTGGAGCGGTTGTGTGAGCAGCAGGCAGCAGTCATGGAGTACCAGCTGCATCAGGCGCAAACAAGTCGCACTGTGCGCCGTTCACACTTCAGCACCATTGAGTGGGCCTCTATGAAGGACATCTGCCTCGTTTTGCGTGCCTTCGATGAATCCACGCGGATGGCGAGTGCAGATGATGCACTAGTCAGCATGACTGTCCCCCTTATCTGCCTGCTTCAACAAACACTGCAAGCACTAAGGGATGAGGTTTCGGAAGAGGTGGAGGATGAGGAGTCCCAAATGCCATCTGCTTCTGGACAGTCTGCGCTACGTGTTTCCTCACAAAGGCCTAGGCAGGGGACACTTTGTGAGGAGGATGAGGAGGAGTCGATGGAGGAGGAAGACATCTC
This sequence comes from Dendrobates tinctorius, assembly GCF_039654945.1. Taxonomy (NCBI): domain Eukaryota; kingdom Metazoa; phylum Chordata; class Amphibia; order Anura; family Dendrobatidae; genus Dendrobates; species Dendrobates tinctorius. The sequence goes on along the minus strand of NW_027361802.1, from coordinate 20,232,482 downwards.
TCCAGAGGAGGGAGGTACACAAACCTCTACTCAGTATGTACAGCGAGGGTGAGGTGATGCAGAGCAGGCCGAGGTCACGCCTCAAACAGGGGACAGCGGTTCTTTGGCAGTTGGGAGTCTGCAGCACATGGATGATTTCATGCTGCAGTGCCTGAGAAACGACCGCCGCATCGCCCACATTCTCGTCTCGGCTGATTATTGGGTGTACACCCTCCTAGATCCTCGCTACCGGGACAGCGTACAAAGGCTCATACCAACGTTGAACCGGGAGCGTAAACTGCGGGAGTACGAAGAGTCACTGGTGCAGTCCATAATGTTTTCCATTCCACCCGACAGCATTGTTGCTAGTGCTTTACAAAGCAGCTCTGTGCGTCGAGGCAGTGGAGGAAACTCTGCACAAAGAGGGAGCAGAGGCAGCGCCGCAGCACAAGGCAAGACCACTATGGCCCAAATGTGGCAAAGTTTTGTGTGTCCACCACAATTGTCTACACCATCAGCGACGCCTCGAGTCAGCAGGAGGCAACGCTTCCGTCAGATGGTGTCAGACTACATGTCTTGCCCTGTCACTGTACTCCCAGATGGCTCTTCCCCCTTCAAGTTTTGGGTCTCTAAGCTGGATACATGGCCAGAGCTTAGCCAGTATGCATTGGAGGTGCTGGCTTGCCCTGCTGCCAGTGTATTATCGGAACGTGTCTTTAGTGCCGCAGGTGGTGTACTAACAGACCGTCGCACGCGACTATCTTCCGATAATGTTGACCGGCTGACTTTTCTGAAAATGAACAAGGCCTGGATCTCCAAAGACTTTGCCATTCCTCTTACACACTAAATTAGTGGTTGGCAACTGTATCCAGGTCTGCTGGTGTGTTCATTTTTCTACCACCTGAACTATAATCCCTGTGCTTCAACACAGCCAGTTGTCGCTCAGATGTGTCGTCTGCACAGAGAAACACACTAGCTCCTGTGTTAGTGGGGTTCAGTAACGCCAGCTGATCCCCTGCTGTGTGGACGGCAAAGTCACCAGCTCCATCAACATTCAAACCACTACTGATTTTTAACCGTGCCCAACTTAGGTCTCTGGCTCCACTGTCTCTACTATTTCCCCTGACCTCCAACCCCGCCATCTACATCTCTGAAGTGGCGTCAGCACAATCTACACTTGTTCCTGTGTTCCTGTGGCTCAGTCCCATCAGTTTATCCCCTGATGTGTGTCCGGCAAGGTCTCCTGCTCTGTCCACATTCCCATAACCAGTAGTGGGAATGAGGACAGAGCTGGCGAACTTGCCGGACAAACATCAGGGGATCAACTGACGGGACTGAGCACCAGTAACACAGGAACAAGTGTAGATTGTGCTGACGCCACTTCAGAGATGTAGCTGGCGGGGTTGAAGGCCAGGGTAAATAGTAGAGACAGTGGAGCCAGAGGCCTAAGTGGAGCATGGTTAGAATCAGTAGTAGTCAACAACCTCCATAAAAACCGCTGCCCATTCGCCTCTGCATGCGGCATGCGTAATCCTGGGCTCCAACAGTGTCAGTTGGTGTTCAGAAGTGTCGTCTCCACAGAGCCAAACACATTCGTTCAAGTGTTAGTGGGGTTCAGCACTGCCAGCTGTTCCCCTGCTGTGGAGATGGCAAGTCTCCTGCTGCCTTCACCTGCCAAAATCCAGTAGGCCCCAGCCTGCTCCACGCCTAATCCTGGGCTCCAACAGCGTCAGTTGGTGTTCAGAAGTGTCGTCTCCACAGAGCCAAACACATTCGTTCGAGTGTTAGTGGGGTTCAGCACTGCCAGCTGTTCCCCTGCTGTGGAGATGGCAAGTCTCCTGCTGCCTTCACCTGCCAAAATCCAGTAGGCCCCAGCCTGCTCCACGCCTAATCCTGGGCTCCAACAGCGTCAGTTGGTGTCCAGAAGTGTCATCTCCACAGAGCCAAACACATTCGTTCGAGTGTTATTGGGGTTCAGCACTTCCAGCTGTTCCCCTGCTGTGGAGATGGCAAGTCTCCTGCTGCCTTCACCTGCCAAAATCCAGTAGGCCCCAGCCTGCTCCACGCCTAATCCTGGGCTCCAACAGCGTCAGTTGGTGTCCAGAAGTGTCGTCTCCACAGAGCCAAACACATTCGTTCGAGTGTTAGTGGGGTTCAGCACTGCCAGCTGTTCCCCTGCTGTGGAGATGGCAAGTCTCCTGCTGCCTTCACCTGCCAAAATCCAGTAGGCCCCAGCCTGCTCCACGCCTAATCCTGGGCTCCAACAGCGTCAGTTGGTGTCCAGAAGTGTCGTCTCCACAGAGCCAAACACATTCGTTCGAGTGTTAGTGGGGTTCAGCACTGCCAGCTGTTCCCCTGCTGTGGAGATGGCAAGTCTCCTGCTGCCTTCACCTGCCAAAATCCAGTAGGCCCCAGCCTGCTCCACGCCTAATCCTGGGCTCCAACAGCATCAGTTGGTGTCCAGAAGTGTCGTCTCCACAGAGCCAAACACATTCGTTCGAGTGTTAGTGGGGTTCAGCACTTCCAGCTGTTCCCCTGCTGTGGAGATGGCAAGTCTCCTGCTGCCTTCACCTGCCAAAAGCAACAGGCCCCAGCCTGCTCCTCGCCTAATCCTGGGCTCCAACAGCGTCAGTTGGTGTTCAGAAGTGTCGTCTCCACAGAGCCAAACACATTCGTTCGAGTGTTAGTGGGGTTCAGCACTGCCAGCTGTTCCCCTGCTGTGGAGATGGCAAGTCTCCTGCTGCCTTCACCTGCCAAAAGCAACAGGCCCCAGCCTGCTCCTCGCCTAATCCTGGGCTCCAACAGCGTCAGTTGGTGTTCAGAAGTGTCGTCTCCACAGAGCCAAACACATTTGTTCGAGTGTTAGTGGGGTTCAGCACTGCCGGCTGTTCCCCTGCTGTGGAGATGGCAAGTCTCCTGCTGCCTTCACCTGCCAAAATCCAGTAGGCCCCAGCCTGCTCCTCGCCTAATCCTGGGCTCCAACAGCGTCAGTTGGTGTTCAGAAGTGTCGTCTCCACAGAGCCAAACACATTTGTTCGAGTGTTAGTGGGGTTCAGCACTGCCAGCTGTTCCCCTGCTGTGGAGATGGCAGTCTCTCCTGCTGTCTCCACATTCCAAAGACAGTAGGCCTCTGCCTACACCCTCCTATTTCCTGGGCTTCAACACAGCCAGTTGTAGCTCGGAAGTGCCGTCCACACGGAAAGAGATACTTGCTCCCGTGTCTCAGTGGGGTTCAGTAACGTCAGCTGATCCCCTGCTGTGTGGATGGCAGTCTCTCCTGCTGTCACCACATTCCAAAGACAGTAGGCCTCTGCCTACACCCTCCTATTTCATGGGCTTCAACACAGCCAGTTGTAGCTCGGAAGTGCCGTCCACACGGAAAGAGATACTTGCTCCCGTGTCTCAGTGGGGTTCAGTAACGTCAGCTGATCCCCTGCTGTGTGGATGGCAGTCTCTCCTGCTGTCACCACATTCCAAAGACAGTAGGCCTCTGCCTACACCCTCCTATTTCATGGGCTTCAACACAGCCAGTTGTAGCTCGGAAGTGCCGTCCACACGGAAAGAGATACTTGCTCCCGTGTCTCAGTGGGGTTCAGTAACGTCTGCTGATCGCCTGCTGTGTGGATGGCAGTCTCTCCTGCTGTCTCCACATTCCAAAGACAGTAGGCCTCTGCCTACACCCTCCTATTTCCTGGGCTTCAACACAGCCAGTTGTAGCTCGGAAGTGCCGTCCACACGGAAAGAGACACTTGCTCCCGTGTCTCAGTGGGGTTCAGTAACGTCAGCTGATCCCCTGCTGTGTGGATGGCAAAGTCTCCTGCTGCCTACACAGTCGTACCACTACTGATTTTTAACCGTGCTCCAATTAGGCCTGTGGCTCCACTGTCTCTCGTATTTCCCCTGTCCTCCAACCCTGCCAGTTACAGCTCCGAAGTGGCGTCTGCACAATCCACACTTGTTCCTGTGTTACAGGTGTTCAGTCGGGTCAGTTAATCCCCTGATGTGTGTCCGGCAATGTCGCCTGCTCTGTCCACTAGTTATGGGAATGTGGACAGAGCAGGCGACATTGCCGGACACACATCAGGGGATTAACTGACCGGACTGAACACCTGTAACACAGGAACAAGTGTGGATTGTGCAGACGCCACTTCGGAGCTGTAACTGGCGGGGTTGGAGGACAGGGGAAATACGAAAATCAGTGAAGCCACAGGCCTAAGTGGAGCTTGGTTAAAATTAGTAGAAGTCTACAACCGATCTTAAAATTTCTTCAATGCAGCCTCAGCCTGCTCCGTGCTTGTCCCTGGGCTTCAACACAGCCAGTTGTTGCTCGGAAGTGCCGTCTTCACAGAGTAAAACACTAGCTCCTGTGTTTGTGGGGTTCAGTAACGTCAGCTGTTCCCCTGCTGTTTTGATGGCAATCTGTCCTGCTGCCTCCCAATTGACAGCACATCAGGCCTCAGCCTGCTAAGTGCTTGTCCCTGGGCTCCAACATCGCCAGTTGCTGCTCATAACTGACTTTGGCACGGGTACTCCCTCCTGCCCAGCTTGGTTCCAGCCCTGCCTGCTGTTTCCGGGAAGTGTCAATGTCAGTTTGCCACCCCAAGTTGCCATGTCGTGTTGCGGTTGGGTTAGCCGAGGCTAGGGTGCCAGCAGTTTAGGTGCTTCCTATGTGGACTGCGGGTTTTGGTAAGAAAGGCTTGTTCCGTAGTGCCAGTAGGACAAGCACCCCCTGTAGGACTGTGTGATTCGGTAACTGCGGCCAGCTTGCGGCATGCCAACTTTGCTTTTCAGGGGTAACTTCTGCTACCCCTCCGGGTTCCAGCACCGTCAGCTGGTTCTCGTCAGAGCCTTTGGCCTAGGTGCCTCCATCTCGGTATCCGAGTTCCGGCAACGTCTGCTGGTCCTTGGTAGTGCTTTGTAGCACAGGTACCTCCTGCTTAGTAACCGGGTTCCAGCACCGTCAGCTGGTCCTCGGTTGTGCCATTGGCTCTTATTCCTTCTGCTGCCCCTCCGGGTGCCAGCACTGTCAGCTGGTCCTCGCTATTTCCATTTGTTCTTGCAGCTTATGCTACCCCTCCGGGTTCCAGCACCGTCAGCTGGTTCTCGTCAGAGCCTTTGGCCTAGGTGCCTCCATCTCGGTATCCGAGTTCCGGCAACGTCTGCTGGTCCTTGGTAGTGCTTTGTAGCACAGGTACCTCCTGCTTAGTAACCGGGTTCCAGCACCGTCAGCTGGTCCTCGGTTGTGCCATTGGCTCTTGTCCCTTCTGCTGCCCCTCCGGGTGCCAGTACTGTCAGCTTGTTCAAGAGGACAAAGAACAGGAAGACAACCACCAAGATGCAGAACAACAAGAGAGAGAAGACAAAGAAGCATAAAAAAACAAAGCAGAAGAACATTAAGCATAAGACTAATACTCTGAGCAAATGATATTATCTTATTTATAAGCAGAAGAAGACTAAGCAGTGTATGGGGGTGAGTCCGTTCCTCCTCGTGGTGCCCCTGGAAAAGGCCTGCTGCTGCAGGCCAAACTGAACGCGGACAAATCCTGTTGTAAATCTTTTGTGACAGGCAGAACGGAAGGTGTAAACTTCTAACTTTTCTAGATAACAACTACAGGAATGCCTGACACAAACAAGAATATGATGAAGAAGAATAGGAAGAAGATGAAGAAGTTGAATATGTAGAATAATAATTGTTGAATAAGAAGAATATGAAGAATGTAAAAAAAGGAAGTAGAAGAATTTAAAAAAAGGAAGAAGAAGAAGAATGTAAAAAAAGGAATAAGAAGAAGAATGTAAAAAAAGGAAGTAGAAGAATGTAAAAAAAGGAAGAAGAAGAAGAAGAAGAATGTAAAAAAAGGAATAAGAAGAACAAGAAGAAGGTAAAAAAAGGAAGAAGAAGAAGAAAGAAGAAAGAAGAAGAAGACATACATGTCTGGCAAAATATAAATGAGGCTAACATAGTCAATATCTTTGTAACTCCTAACGTCTTTAAAAAAAAAGTTTAATTCCTGCTATTCCATTTGATTGGGCTAAACCTCTATGGCTTTAATGTCTCCTCCACCTCCCACAATACATTCTACATTATTCTTAGTTGTTTTTCTTCATGTAGAATTAACCTACAAGGAAAGAAAGGGGTTTTTTTAATTCCGATATTTTGGCCCCATTGACTTGCATTGGTTCCCGGTATCGGAATCGGCGATACCGATACTTTTTTTAAGATCGGCCGATCCATTCCGATCCGATATTTTCAAGTATCGGCTGGTATCGCTCAACTCTAGTCATGACGCAACATAGGCATCATGGGTCGTTTTTGCACGACTTTTCTTGACGCCTATGTGGCATCAAAGGTCGTGAAGGGGTTAATTGTCTTGTATTGGAAAAATCTTATATTCTTTCCTTATGCTAATGATTTCTGGAAGAAATTCCTGCCTCTTGTCTTCGTTATAATACTACCCCCCTCCTATGCACGTCAGTAGTGGAGCCAGAATCCTGCACCTGCGCCCTGCACTCCCTCTGCAATACATACCTTTTCCTCCCTTCTATGTGCACTGTATTCAGGGATCTTCTGCGCTGCGCTCCAGTAACCTCTGGCGTGCGCACCGATAAGGTGCTCTCCCCACTTCCTACCTGCATAGTAATCACTGTGCTCTGTGTACATATGGTTCCTAGCGATGACTGTGCAGGGAGGAAATGGGGAGAGCATATTACCGGCATGCACACCAGAGGTCACAGTGACTCAATAGAAGAGAGGAAAAGGTACGTATTGTGGAGGGAGTGCAGGATGCAGAGGCAGGACTCCAGAGCCGTAACTGACGATGATAGGGGGAGGGTAATATTATAATGAAGACAGGAGACAGAGATTTCTTCCAAGCACTGCATGTCCCAGAGCCTGGAAGAAATCATTAGCATAAGGAAAGAATATAACATTTCTCAACAACAAGACCATTAATATGAGGCATACAGGTAGGACTAGTGTAACATTTCTTTTACCTGTATGCCCATATTAATAGGTTATATATGTCCCGGTTGAGGTGACAGATTCCCTTTAAGCGTATTATCTGCATTTTGTAATTATATGAACTAATAATGTTCCCCTGGGGTATTCAACATCCAAAACATTTCTAAAAAGAATAATATAAAAAGTGCATAAGAGAATATGATTGTATGTAATGTATAGTAAGAATTGTATTGCAGCAATGTAAATATGGTTATTATATAAGATACTGTAACAACCCTGCTGGCAATGCTGCATGGCCTACCATTCTCCACTCACCAACTATCTCACTGCTCCAGGCCATGCTGTGATTTCTGTCTGCTGCCAGCTCCATGCTCTGTCTCATGTCTGCTCTTTGCATGTTTTCTGGCTGTGTGTATAGGGGGGGCAGCGCCTGAACTCTCTGGCTCTTATGGAGTCAGGGTGCACCTGTCTAATGTCTCCCTGACCAATTACCAAGAGCCCTCTAGTATTTAGGGCTGCTCCACCCACTGAACCTGGCCTGTGCAATGTGTTAACTCAGTTAGGATCTTGCTACTGAGCCTGCCAGGTCCTTTTCTGTGTATCTCCTTCTCTGGAGGTCTTTCTCCTAGCCTTGCTTGGTTATCTCTGTCTGCACTCCAGGAGGCAGAATATCCTGGTCTCTGTGACTTTGTCCTAGCTTTGTCTTGTTCCTGTCTTGCTGCCCTCCAGGAGGCAATATTTCCTGGTCCCTGTGCTATTACTCATTGCCTTGTTTTGAATTGGTCTCTGTGTCTTGTTCTAAGTCTTGCTTTTTATCTGAGTATACTTCGGTCCCTGTACCTTGTCTCGTACTGTTTCCCTGTCTGAACTCTGTCCTACCTTTGTCTCACTGTCTCCTTGTCTGTGGCTCCTTTCCTTGCTGTGTCTTTCCTTGTGCCCTCCCTGTCTGTGCTCTGTACCCTTGCAAGCTCTGCCTGCTATGCACCCTTGCAAGCTCTGCCTGCTCTGTACCCTTGCAAGCTCTGCCTGCTCTGTACCCTTGCAAGCTCTGCATGCTCTGTACCCTTGCAAGCTATGCTGGCTCTGTACCCTTGCAAGCTATGCTGGCTCTGTACCCTTGCAAGTTCTGCCTCCTCTGTACCCTTGCGGCTCTGCCTGTACTCCACACCTTTGCGGCCCTCCTCCTGTGTGAACAGGTCCAACCTGTCCCATCATACTCCACTCCTTCCTATCAGTACCTGTACCTGCACCTCCTGTGTGAACAGGTCCAAACCTGTTCCGTCATATTCCTCTACTTCCAGCCTGCTCCAGTACCTGCACCTGCTGTGTGCACAGGTCCCTACCTGTTCCTTCACACACCACACCTGCCTGGTGTCTCAGCCGTACCTGCTTGCCCTGTGTCTCAGCCGTGGCTGCCTGTGTTTCAGTCGTGCTTGCCTGCCAGTCTCTCAGTCATGCCCGCCTGCCAGTGTCTCAGCCATGCCCAACTGCCAATGTCTCAGCCGTGCCTGCCTGCCAGTGTCTCAGCCATGCCTGCCTGGGTATCAGCCGTTCCTGCCGTGCCTACCTGCCTGCCTGTCAGTCGCACCTGTCCAAGTGACTTGTTCCCGAGTGGGATCAGCAGCCACAGCCAGACACCACCCTGGAGTGGCACCAGGCAGCTACCTGCGGCACAAGCCTCACCTCACCATCAGAGGCTCCAGCGAAGACTGAGGTAGCTGTCGTAGTCATGCCCCTTCCAGTGTAGTCTGGTTTGTGGCACAGTGGGGCCACAACCTCTTGGCTCGTGCCAATCTGCCAAGACGCGAGCGTGACAGGTACATTATACCCCTATGTAGAATCGAAAGTGTATGCACTTGGCACAATGGCCCTACCGAAAGAAAAATCACAAAAAACATGACAGAATAAATTCACAGACTTCTGTCAATACTGCATGGATTCTGCTGTCACATCATAGAGCCGATGTTGAAAGTTTTTTCTGGCCACATGGATTGGCCACCATACAATTTATAGGGGTATTCCAATCAGATACATTCATGGCATATAGGAATTTTTGATGAGTCTATTTGGCAGAATAAAAAGACAATGTCCAATTTAGGTGAAAAAAAGTCAAGGTTCCACATATTTTGCCAGAGATGCGATGTTTCGACCAGCTATAGGTCTTTTTCAAGCATACAAAATGGTGTAACATGCCAGGTTTAAAAAGAGCACATGATTACAGAGAAGCCTATCAGAGTGTAATTACAACGCATATAATATCAGAAGAGGAAGAAGAGGGGCTTTACTCTAGAATCCAGTCATTAGCCTGCATCCTGGTCGTCCAGGTAACCTCAGGCAAATCCGACGCTTGCAGAATCACATGTCCATATTATGTCATTTCATCAGCCAATAATGGTGTCTCCAATGTGCATGCGTCCATGTCGTCCAATCCAGATCACGACACCGACATCATCTGATGGTCACAGGGTAACTACATCATCAGCAAGCAGTCACATGACCGCAACTCCACATAGAGGCTTTTATGTATATGGGAATCAGCAAAATAATTGCAATGTCTCTTTGAACTGAAACCAATATTATATTTAATGCTACATAATGAATATTTAAAATTGCTATAATTAATATCCGCAATACAGAGAAGGGAAAGTGGAAAGAGGAACAAAGGGAGGCAAAAGAAGGTTACATTTCTAAAATAATGGCATTACCATCTCATTGGTCTCTGTCCTCAATCACTGCCCTGTATAAGACAAAAACATGTTAAAAACACTCACAATGACTCAGCTTTGACCATTATCCAAAAAGGCATCCATGTAAATTACATTCAGTATTTAACCCCTTGGTCGTGTCACCAACATAAAGCAGAGATTACATAAACCACATAACTACTAGTGTTCTGTCTCCAACATAATTAATGACTCCTGAACTGTCTATTTTGCTACCATACAATGATTGCTGTATGTATAGAATGTTCAGATTTCCATAGTTTAATGTTTAGTGTTTTTGGCTCCATCTAGTGGCCAAAGTCATAACTGCATGTTATTATGCATTGTATTTCCTGATTCATTTTCCCTCCAATCCACAATGTATCTTGGGTAAGTTTGCAAAGTACCATGGTCTATTCCAGCCCCCTTTTTCTCTTCAGTCTGCCATTTTCTATCAAGTCTGCATACTGGAAGCACCTCATCCCTCTTCTCCCCCTGTGTTAGCATCGCCGGTAGGTGACATATTCCCTCTATTTATTCCTATCTCCCACATTAGCCAGCTTAGTTAGTTCCCCTGCTCAGCTATCATTGCAGTTATGTATGTTGCATATGTATGTATTCTTATGAACTTATCACTGATTGTGTTCATGTGTTTTTGTTGTAATTTCACCATCTATATACCTACGTTCAATAAACCACAGATTCAACTGCAGTCTCCCTTATTAGACCCTGGTATAGCGGTTTAGCTGCTTGTTAAGCTATATGAATCCCGTTCATTTAGCTGAAGACAGGACAACTAGAACATGTATAGCGAACAGTGATTGTGCATATTTTACCAGTTCGAGCATGTGAAAACGAATCTCCTTTACCGCAACAGGTGCATCCCAAACATGGGAAGTTCACCTTTTTAGGGGTACTCAAAGTAGTCTGTACTAACCTCTCAAAGGAACCCACATTCAATTTCACCAATTTATCCTTCTTATTAGAGATAAGATATAACGGGGGACTTGAAGTCCTCAATCATAGGCTGATCTTTAGTTAAAAGTGACCAGTGCTTTCTAAGAATACCACAATCCATGCAAACACACATACATGTGCGTAGCACCATAGGATATAATGGGTACGTGTGGCGTCCATGAAAAATAAAGGAGGCCACACGTACCAGAGACACATACATGTGAAGAGGGCTTAAAGCTTAGAACCTGCTTGTGCGTCATGCTCCTTGCCTTGGTAACCGACCAGGATGGGACTGCAGGGTTGCCGGTAACCTAGGCAATGAGCTCTACACTATAAAATTAAAAATCCTTCCATTCTTGAGAACAGAGAGGATGTCTAATAAGGGGTAAATTACAAAGTTTCATATTTTTACAAGCACTTTCAATTTTTTTTCCATTCGAGAACTTGAGATAACCCCTTTAAGGAATCTATAACTGCAGCTTTTTCTTCTTGTCTACCGAAGCTAAAAAAAAGAACTCCAGATCCTACAAGAAAGATGAAATCCATAGACTTAAAAAAGAAACACTGTGGATTAATTTATCTAAGCGCACTAAGACCACATGAGGTTAATGAAGAAATGTTACTAAGAGCCACTTTTATAATGAATTTATTCCCAGTGCCTCATTTGTGTTAATTACAGTGACCTTTAATTACTTTTATAGCTTTTTCTCTTCAGGTTTGGATACTCTGATATCTTTTTATATTTGTAATGTCACATTATTTTGATTGCAATTATTTAGAGAAATGCTCTTGTTGTTATGGTTTGACTTACTGTCTAATCAAACCAAAGCGTAAGTGGATTTATACCTGCACTAAAATGTAATGTTTTTCTGGCAATTTACTATGTCCTACAAAGTCAGTATGATTTTGTGTTGATAAGGATGGATTTACAAATGTTTTGGGTGGGATTCGAGCATCAGAGAAATGTTCGCAGATTGATGAGCATTGCATGTTCCTTACAATTGATGGCAGGGGCCTACACAAAAATCCTGGGGCTCATAGCAAAGGTATGAATTTCGGCCTCCCATGGGCATGCCTCCTGCCATGACAACAGCCAATAGGGTTCCCATGTTTACATCACAAGAACTCAAAGGGGGTGATACTGCTGTGGACCCCTTGTATAACCATTTAGTTGCTGTGTTCACCACAGCATGTAAATAGTTAACCACATTGTTCACCACAGAACTAAGTTCTCCTGACTTACGCTGTACATGTACAAGGGTCCATTCGGCATTGAACCTCCTATTATTTGCATGGTCTTCTTGATGGTACATGTGTGTGGCCCTCTCCATTAAATTTTGCATGAGTTATGTAAAGAGAGGAGCTCAATTGTGGATATACCATATATTCTAGGATTAAAGGAGTGTTATGAAACTAATATAGATTTTAACCCATTCACGACATGGGGTTTTTCCTTTTTTGAGCTTTTGGTTTTTCCTCTCCTTCTTCCCAGAGCCATAACTTTTTTATTGGTCTGTCAATACAGCCATGTGAGGGCTTGTTTTTTGCAGACCGAATTGTAATTTTGAACGACACCATTGATTTTACTATATATTGTACTGGAAACAGGAAAAAAATTCCAAGTGCGGTGAAATTGCAAAAAAAGTGCAACTCCACAGTTGTCTTTTTTCTTTTTTTACCGCGTTCGCTAAATGCTAAAACTAACCTGACATTGTGATTCTACAGGTCATTACAAGTACACAGATATCAAATATTTATAGGTTCTTTTTTATTTAAGTGGTGGAAAAAAATCCAAAGTTTGTAAAAAAACAAATAAAAGGTGCCATTTTCCAAGACCCGTAGCGTCTCCATTATTCGTGATCTGGTGCTAGTTGAGGGCTTATTTTTTGCATGCTGAGCTGGTATTTTAATTAATACTATTTTGGGGTAGATATGATGTTTTTAACGCCTGTTATTGCATTTTAATGCAATTGCGACGACCAAAAAAAACATAATTCTGGTGTTTTGATTTTTTTTCTCATTGCGACATTTACCCATCGGGTTAATTCTTTTTAGATTTTGATAGATCGGGCATTTCTGAGCGCGGCAATACCAAATATGTGTATTTTTTATTTTAAATGGAACGGCAGGTGCATGCAGATTAATATTTTTAAAAACTTTTTTTACACTTGTTTATTTTTTTTTTATTTATGTTAATTTAAAAAGTCCCTATCATTCTCTCTCTAATTTAACTGCTTTTTTATATTAATTCCATTTTGATGACATTTTGTTCGACAAAACCCAGTGCATGCTGGGATACTCTGTCATTGCCACAGACTCTGGCCCCATTCTGAAATGAAGCATCATCAGTGTCATCCAATTCAGGGGTTCGGCAAGTGCCAACTCAACTGAGCATGCGCCAGTTGTCCGATGAATACTCAGCATGAGGTCCTTTGTCAAAGTGCAATTTTCTTTTCATTGTTCAGTGATACTACGCTTCCTCTCCGGCTCTAATGATAAGTGACAAGTAGGCAAGAGAGTGCACTTCCAACACACATTAAAAGGAGAGAACCCAGAGAGATGTAAAAGCAGAGACCAGTCACATACTGGAAACAGACATCACTTCAGATGTCATTTTTGGGAGCCGAGCTTGTCTCTGTTCTGGGGTCAGAGGCTGTGGCAGTGACCACAGTCTCTTTTGCCCTCTGATGACATCCCGTTTGAGTATTTGAGTATCCCAAGATGCAATGGGCAATCTTAAACTGAATATCATCAAAATGTAAGTAGGTAAAAAAATAAAGCAGATGTAGGGCAGTCTCACACGTCCGGATAATTCTAGTACCGGAAAAAATGGTACCAGAGCTATCCATATCTGTGTGTCCATGTTGATATGTGGTACATCTGTGTGGCACACGTGTGGCAACCGTGTGCCACATGTGTGCAGTACGTGTGCCGCATCAGGACCACAGGGACGACCGCCTGGTGTGCATGTGTTCAGTACATTTTGCGGACCGTGCGCTCCCACAAACACTGACATGCCTCCGTGTTTTGCACATGGACCGTGTGTCCATGAAAACATGCTGACATGTGCAGAGAACCATTCATGTTAATGGGTGTACGTGTGTCAGTGTCTCCGGTAGGTGAGGAAACTATCATTACACGTATCGGAGCCACTGACATGTGAAACCGGCCATAGAGAGTAGGGACTTTTTAATTAAAGTGAATTAGAAAATCAATTAGATTATTACAATAAATAGACATTTAGGATTAAAATCAATATTAGTTTTGGACCACCCCTTTAAGCATACACCCTTAAACTAAGTGTACTATCTAAACAAATCTTCCTTAGAATTAGGTGAACCCAAAATTCAGTTTTTTGCATTAGGGACGGACTGTGTGGCAACTGCAGGTAAAATGTAATATGATGTAATCTCCTTTCAAAATGAACTTATTAAATGGAACCTGTCAGGAGGATTGTGCACAGTAGCCTACAGACAGTGTCAGGTCAGCACCGTTATACTGATTAAAATGATACCTTGGTTGATGAAATCCATCTTGGAATTGTGTGAGGGAGAGCTAGGGCCCTAGTTGTGGCTGAGAATATCGGGTTTTGCACGGCCTGGTCTCCCATCACATGCAAATAACATCCCACAGTCAGTGTGCCAGTTTATCCATTCTCCGCACCTACAGGGTCTTCTCTATGTTGCTTTAGACTTCCTTCAGTCATTCGAGCACAGAGAAACTCAGTCCAGTTGCAACTTAAAATGTAGAACTTTACTTCTTTCTTTGCACATCACATTCCTTTTAGATACAACTTCACCTTAAGATTCCATACAGTCCACATTCTCCACTTTCCCTGCACTTCTTCCTACGGCCTTCAGTACATGGCCGGGTAATACAGTGTCCTCCCTGTTCAGACTTACTACGCTTAGGAGTTCCCTCGCTCGTTTCACCCAGGATACGAGGCCATCAGCCCATGAAGTAAGCTGCCACATTATAGAGCCACCTGCATCCCCATACTGATGTGGCCTCAGCTGTAGTCTCTCTTCCAGCACTGCTGTCACACTGCTGTCAAGGCTGAATTCCTGGCCCATTGGGCCCTGGATGGCTGGGTTCCTTCTTCAAATGTTACAGAGCAACTGGGTAGCTCGGGCTCCAAGCCCAACCGAGCTGTATTGGCTCTCTAGCCCCTCTGCCTCTAACCAGGAAACTGTGCCTGTAACTATATACAGACCTACTGCTACCAAACTATAGTGTGCCCCCTCTAGTGGCTTAACTATAGCACTGCACTTTCTCTATGTTAACAACATTATATATTCCTATAAACATATATATACATAAAGGAAATATTTACATAAAGGAAGGGAGTGGAGTATCACACGGTCCCGGTACACCCCTTAAAATCTTTATTTTCAGTTTTAAGTTAATGATATGCTCGTGCTCCAGAGTGGCCTGTGGGGGGGTCGTTATTTGGTGCTTAGCTGTTCATATGTATGGCCTATGACATGTCACTGATCCCTCAGTGACCTGCCCCCGATTTCATATACTGAATACTATATGTATTGATCAAAAAACTCACCTTCAGCAGGCTGGCATCTGCGGCGGTGCCTGCACTCTAGCAGGATCACATGTATAATGTGCATTAAATTATTTTATTTGCTGATATAAATTTATTCAGGAAAAAAAATGCTGTCTCAAAATGGCACCGGCCACACCTGCACAGTAGCATCTATTGGCGATCCGATAGATGCTACTGTGCAGGCGCCGCCGGTGCCATCATGCTAGAGAAAAAAAATTAGTCTCCAGAAGATGGCGCCGGCGCCGCCTGTGCAGTAGCATCTATCGGATCGCTGATAGATGCTACTGTGCAGGCATACCAGGCGCCAATTTCAGACAGATTTTTTTTCCTGAATAAATTTATATAATCAAATAAAATAATTTAATCCACATTATACATGTGATCCTGCTTCAGCGCAGGCACCGCCGCCGGCACCTGCCTGCTGAAGGTGATTGTTTTTCAATATATAATATTCAGTATGTAAAATAGGGAGCAGGTCACTGAGGGATCAGTGACTTGTCATAACCCATACAAGTGCATACCTAATCAGAGCACCACATGAAGGGCCCCACAGGCCGCCTCGAAACACGAGAATCTCATTAACTGAAAACTGAAAATATAGATTAAACAACAACCACAAGACGGATTTCATCATCCAAGGTATCATTTTAATCAGTATAACAGCGTAGGTTACTCAGCACAATCCTGCTGACAGGTTCCCTTTAAGTCTACAGTGGAAGTTGCTATTTGACGCAGCTCAATATTTTTCCTTGCAGAGATTGCGTGTCAACAGTCTCACCCTCTCCCTATGTTGTCCATATGCTTCTGACTCCTCTACTTTAGTGAAACCGTCTTCACCAAGTTAACTAATAATCTATTACCTCACTGGTAGATACAGACAGAAAAAAGCTCCAGTGCAAAAACAATATATGTGACTTTTGCAGTCCAATAACTCATCAAATTTCACCTATTTTGGAAGTTTTGAAATGGGCCCCCTTACCTTTTGGGTCCATGTGCGGCTACACAACTTGCATCAATGATATGTCTGCATCTGTATTACCTGGCAAATCCTCAAGGCTTACTCTGTGCCCCACCTTCTTGACCTGTCATATGCTTTCAACAAATTTCACTATTACAAACTCTGTCATCTCATGGCATTAAAGACTTTGCAAATTGAATGTATTATCCTCCTACCATTTCACTAAATCCCATCACTGGACCTAGTAATCATACATATTGGCCACAAAATTTCCCCAGTCCCACAAATTCACTGCCTTAGTGTAACTTTTGCGCTCTCTTTCAAACCAACAAGCCAAGCCATTACCAACTCCAACTCACATTTCATGAATCCCTCCTTTCTTTGGAGTATGGCCTCATCATCTCACGCCTAGAGCCAGCAACATCCTTACTATTTAACACTCTCACATTCCTTTCATCCACCCTCAACTCAGGTAATCCATCGCTCCCTCACTACTCTTCTGCTCTCCCTTCACTATCCACTTAATTCCCAGAGAATTCAGCTAAAAATTCCAGGCCACCAATACCAGGTCTCAGTTATAAGGCTATGGGCACACGTCCGGAATTCCCGCATATTTTATGCATTTTTGCCGCTTTTTTTCGCCGTGAAAACATAGCGCAAACGCTGCAAAGACGCATAAAATAAGCAAGCCATTGTATTCAATGGCATTCCACACATGCTGTGCTAATGCTGCGCATTTTTCCGCAGAAAAATCGCATTGCGGAAAAATATGCATCATGCTCTTTGTGCGGAATCGCGGGAATTCCCGCACACATTGGAATGCATTGCTCAAAGTAAGAGGAAAATGTGCGGATAGTACCCACGGTCTGGAGGAGAGGAGATTCTCCTCAAGGCTCTGGGTACCATATCCCTCTAAAAAATAGAATTAAAATAAAAAATCTTGTGATTCTCACCTTCCGGCATCCTTCGCAGCGTCCACAGGCCTCAGCGATGCTCCCGCCAACTCCAGCTTCCAGCGATTCCTTGCAACAATGATTTTTGATGACATAGTGATCTCGTAAGACCGCTATGGTATCGCGAGACCACTACGTCATCAAAGGTCATTGTCGCAAGGCATCGCTGGGAACGAGACTTGCCAGGAGCATCGCGAGGATCGGAACACTGCATGGGACACCGGAAGGTGAGAATAACTCGATATTTCATTTTTTTTATTATTTTAAACTTTATATCTTTTTACTACTGATGCTGCATAGGCAGCCTCAATAGTAAAAAGTTGGTCACACTTGTCAAACACTATGTTTGACGAGTGTGACCAACCTGTCAATCAGTTTTCCAAGCGATGCTTGCAAAACGCTAGTTTATAGCGGGAAATACGTGGGAATTATGCATGCGGAATTCTAGCGTATTTCCCGTTGCAGGGAGTTGCTGAATTCTCGCGGAAATTTCTGTGGGAATTCCGAACGTGTGCACATAGCCTCAATCTCTCTCTTTATCCTGTTTTAAAATGCTTCATGCACAATCAACTCCAAGATTTCTCACGTGCATCTCTCTAGAACATTCTAACCCAACTGGTCAGCAACAATCTTTGAAATCATCAAAAGCAATCTAAAACTGCAACGCTTTGAAAAAACTACAACCAACAATAACCTTGCTGCCACCAGACTGCCATATGAGCAGCTTTTACCCACTGTCACTTGGTCCTCTTTCCCTTGGAGATTGCAAGTCTTTGAGTAAAATGTCCTCTCTCCCTGTGTACCAGTTACTCATTTTACTTAGCTACATTTGTTTTGTTATTTGTACTTAATGTCCACCTTATGTTATATACTGATTGTAACATCAACGTCGCTTCACGCTTCCCATCCACCCCTCTCCCGTCAGTGATGCCGACTCACTCACTGCCCCTCCCCTCATCCTGCATGTTCTCCACCTCCTGCTACTTTCCGGGGTCTGCGCATGCCTGGCAGATCTTCGGCCACTGCACTTAGGGCGCGCACACCCCCAATCTCTTGAAAAGACAATGTGCACTGTCCAAAAGGCTCCCCAGACACTTATTATTAAAGGCACCGCCACCTGTTGGGAGGTGCCTGCCTTGTTAAGTTAGTTAATTTGCACGCTTGCTAGTTCTTAGGTTCCTTGCTTGTAGGCACCTGGCAGAACCCACTAGTTCCTGCTATTATCTGCCACTACCGCTTGTTCTTGTTCATTCCTGTCTATCCCAGCTTGTGCCTGTAATGCTCGCGCCCTGACTGGTTGGCGCAAGTGCGGGGATGTGGCCCCACTGTGTCAGAAACCAGACTACTCTGGAAGGGGCATGACTAAGCAGCTACCTTGGTGTTCACTGGAGCCTCTGATGGTGAGGTCAGGCTTGTGCGGCAGGTATCTGCCAAGTACCAAGCCAGGGTGATGTCTGGCTGTGGCTGCTGATCCCAGTGACGGACTGGACACTGATAGCAGGGGCGGGCAGGTACAGACAGTCACGACTGGTACTCTGGCAGGCACGGCTGGCACTCTGGCAAGACAGGCGGGCATGGCTGGCACTCTGGCAGGACAGGCGGGCAAGGCAGGCACTTTGGCAGGACAGGCGGGCACGGCTGAGACACTGACAGGTGGGCACGACTGAGACACTGGCAGGCATGGATGGGTACGAGTGGTATGAGGGGACTGGTGGGGAGCTGTTCACACTGGAGGTGCAGGAACTGGTTCGGGAAGGACAGGAACATAGACAGGTATGAAGGGTATGAGGAAACAGGTTGGGAGCTGTTCACACTGGAGGTGCAGGAACTGGTTTGGGAAGGACGGGAACATAGACAGGTATGAAGGGTATGAGGAAATAGATTGGGACCTGTTCACACTGGAGAAGCCAGTACTGACTAAAAACTAGTACAGACGGGTAGGACAAGGATCCGCAAGATACGGAATGGAAGGAAAGCAGAACCGCAGGGTTTCAGAGCAGAGAAGAACCGCAAGAAGCTGAGCAGGATAGAACCACAAGCTGTGGAGTGGAGCTGCAGTTTTCAGCAAGAGGTTCTGAAGCAGCAGGAGCCACAGGAGGGGAGCAGAGTGAAGCCGCAAGGTATGCAGAGAGGAGCTGCAGCAAGAGGTTTTGCAGCAGCAGAAGTGGAGCACAAGCAGAGCCGCAAGAGTGCGGAGCAAAGGCAGAGCTGCAAGTGTGCGGAGCACAGGCAGATGGCGAGGACACAAGCATAGACATGGCAGGGAAAGGAGCCACACACAAGGAGACTAACAGACAGAGGTAGGACTGAGTTCAGACAAGGTCAGGAACAGGATCAGATACAGAAATGGGACACAGTACACACAAGGACGGACACGGGAACAAATCCTGGACAAAGACACAGGCCTGAGTATGCAGCCCTCAGGTAGGCGGAGACATAAGTCACAAGCACATGGAAACAGATCTGGGTATGCAGCCCCCAGAGAAGGCAGAAACAGGACAAGACCTGGCATCTCAGCAGCAGGCCACTGATTGAGGGAAATAGTTGCTCAGGCATCCTCCTATGGATGAGGATGCCTTAAATACCAGAGGCCTCTTGGCAATTGGCTGGGAAACCATAAGCAGGTGCACACTGATTCTATAAGAACCATAGAGTACCGTCGCCGCCCCCCTATGCACACAGTCAGGAAGTATGCAGAGAGCAGGCAGAAGACAAGAGGCATACAGCATGGAGCCAGCAGCAGACAGAACTCACAGCATGGCCCGGAGTAGTGTTCATGCCCTGATGAAGTGAGCTGGGACTGGCTCAGGAAACGCGTTGGCAATAAAGATATTTTGAATTCTACCACAGCAGCGCAGTCTCTTATTGCACTACTAGCCTTCTCTTTGTACCAAGTCCTTGGACCTCATGCAGACTGCTGCAGCTGTTTTATGCGATTATAGGTGTTGTGACTCTCACAACCCTATCAGGTGAGCCTAACACTTACTGTGCACTCATCTACTTTCCATACAGACCTACGCATTGGAAGCGCCCTGTCTCCCCTTTTCTAATCTGTATACCAGACATACCTGCCTGCACCTATACCAGCCTGCCCCTGCTGTGCCAGTCTGTATACCAGCCGTACCTGCCATGCCAGTCTATATACCAGTTGTTCATGCCTGCATTTGCCGTATCAGCCTGTATACCATCCATACCTGCCTGCATCTGCTGTGCCAGTCTGTACACCTGCCATACCTGTCTACGTCTGCCTTGTCTTCCAGTATTCCTGTCATGCCTGACTGTACTTGTCAAAGTCCATTCATTCCTGGGCGTTCCCACTAAACGCCCCTTTGCGGGCCAGCTGCCAAGTGTAAAAGGTCTGTCCTGGAGTAGCACCACCTGGCACCAAGTCTATCCCTACTGTCAGGGTCCTGACAGCGCCGGCGTACAGCCTCTGCCAAGCAGGGACTCACCCGCACCGTAGGGACCCCTGGGGACAAGAACAGCCAGAAAATAAAGATGCACAGGACCTGAATGTAGAAGTTTAGCAAGCCGGCACAGGACCTACGGTCATGTGAACGGTCATGTGACTGCAAGGGAGCGGGGCTTAGCATCCTGCTTTCAAAGAAGGTAGAAAACTCAAAGTCGGGCAAAGGGGGGTCATGCACAGTACAGGCAAGCGAGGTACAGGAGGGATAAACAAACGGGAGGTCAGACAAAGCCAAAGGTCATACACAAGATATCAGTAAAGTACCAGGGATGAGACAGAGCAGATAGTCAGGGCCAAGCAGAGATCAAAACCAAACAGACGTAGAAGGTACCAGGCAGAATCCAAAGCAAAATCCAGAGAACAGACCGAGTCGTACACAGAGAATCAAGCAACCAGAACACAGCACTAACACACTCAGGGGTCACCACACAATGCCAAGGGCGAAAGTATAACTGACGGGGGATGGGAGCTTCCTGAGGCTATAAGAAGCCTCCCCAGAACCAATAAGAGGCCACCATAATAGGTCCCAGGTGTGCAGGTGAGAGTCTGCACTGAGGTCAGAACATTAACCCCAGCAGTGTCGGTCACCCAGCACTGGTATCATGACACCTACTATCTGGGGCTCTAATGAAAAGTCAGGTGCTTGCTGTTTAGACCAGCAGGACAAAATCTTTTCCTGCGGGCAGTGACCACCCACTTGGACCCGCTGACATCTGCAGCCGCAGCCGCTCCTGTCCAAGCTGCTGCAATCTCAGCCGTGACTCACCAGCCTACCTGCTATTTTCCAGGTTCTAGACCCCATGTATCGGCTCCACCACGTTATGACGGTGATCCATTATCACAGTGGATTCTCTAATCAATGCACTCTGCACTTTGAGCTTTTGGCACATCGGTTCGCTTCAGATCAGGCCAAAGTGGCATTGATTACGTCCCATTGCTCTTCAGATTGTGCCGGAGTAACCTCAAAGTGGGCCAGTACACCAGCCGATTTCGTACCCTGTCCTTCGAACTCGCCTGGAACAATGAGGCACTGGTAGCTGCCTCTTAGGAGGGCCTTTCTGGAGAAATTAAGGACAAGATGGCTGGTCACGATATTCCCACCTTGCTGGAAGAACTGTTATCCCTGGCTACTCGGTTCGACATCAGGTTAAGGGACTCGGGAGTGCTCCAAGGAGTTGACCAACGATAGGAGATCTGTGCGCTTGGCTCCTACCTTTCAAAGGCCAATCATGCCGCTGACCTGAGCCTAGACACCCTCCTCTGAGTCCATAAAAATCAACAGGGTGAAGCTGGGCAGGCATCGTCAGGCGGACTGTCTTGCCAAGGGGAGGTGCTTTTATTGTGATAGTCTTGAACATTTAATCTGTTCCTGCCCTGAAAAACTAGGAAACTCCAAAGCCTAGGGTCTGTTGGAGAGGCTACGCTGGGCGACAACTACTCCTTTCCTCCACTGACTCTATCAGGATTAATTTCCTGTAGCAACATCCGTTTCATTGAATTGGTGTATCTAGACTCTAGTTCTGCAGGAAATTTCATTGAACGGGCTATTGTGGAGCCGTATCAGATCCCCTTCCAACGTCTATTGAATCGTTGGTGGCTTTGGTGGTATTGTCCGTAGATAGGAAATCTCTGTCCGAGGCAGTTAGTTAACAAGCCTGTGGAACTTTGGGTAGGAATGTTGCACTCGGAGAAGATTTCTCTTTATGTATTATTAGGTCTGTCTCATCCTCTTCACAAGACTGTCTTGGATTGGAGATCATGAGAAATACTCCATTGGGGCCAAGCCTGTAATGAGAGATGTTTTGTCCCCATTTGTCCTGCTCAACCTCCAGCTACTCCATCAAATTTACCTGCCTTGCCACCCATGTATTGGACTTACGCAGATGTCTTCAATAAAAAGGAGGTAGAGACACTACCACCACATAGGCCGTACAATTTCCCTATAGACCTCCTAGCTCTTCTCCTCCATGAGGCCGGATCTACCATTTGTCCCAGGCTGAGAACTGAGCTAAGTCTAAATATATCAAAGAGAACCTAGCCAGAGGATTTATCCGGAACTCATCCTCCCCGGATAGAGCAGGATTCTTCTTTGTAAAGAAAAAGGACTGATCACTTAGTTCCTGTATAGATTATAGAGGTCTCAACCAGATAAGGATCAAAAATAAATATCTTCTGCTCCTCATATCAGAGCAGTTTGATCATCTCAAAGGTTCGAGAGTCTTTACTAAACTTAACCTGATCCGAATACGCCAGGGGGACGAGTGGAAAACTGCCTTTAACATCCAGGATGGTCACTATGAGTATCACGAAATTCTGCTTGGGCTCTGTAATGCCCCAGCAGTCTTCCAAGAACTGGTGAATTATATCTTCCGGGACCTTCTCTACTTGTGTATGGTGGTTTACCTGGACGACATATTGGTGTTCTCTCCCTATCTACCCACACAGGAGGGATGTCCGCCAGGTTTTACAGAGATTGAGGAAGAACAGTTTGTGTGCCAAGTTTGAAAGTGCATCTCTGAGTAAACCTCTCTCCCATTCATAGGGTACATGATCTCTGAGACTGGATTGAGGATGGATCCCACGAAGGTGTCAGCCATCCTGAAGTGACTTCATCCTGATGGATTGAAAGCAATCCAGTGGTTACTCCGATTTGCTATTTACTACCTCCAGTTCACTCCACATTTTTCCTCTCTGACCACCTCAATTTCGGCCCTGACCTGCAAGGAAGCTATCCCCAGGGTGTCCACTTCAGAGACTGAAAGTGCTTTTGTCTCCTTAAAACTGGTCTTCTCCTCTGCTCCAGTGCTGCAGTGACCTGACAACAATAAGCAATTCTTTTTGGAGGTGGATGCTTCTGTGGCGCCCCTGAGGGTTCAGTCGCCACAGAGGTACTGCACCTCCTCCTGAGGTGTAGTATCCCACTCTCCAGGTAAGATGGAGACACCTGACCAGCCTCCAACACCTGCATCCCACACAAACACACTTGGAACACGAAGAGTGCTGGGAGGTGGGTGGAGCTTAGACTGCATATGAGAGCGGGAGAATATTAGGACTAGGTCAGTCTGTGAGAGGAGATCCCGAGAGAGGGATGAAGTGAAGGAAGTGCTGCTGCAGACTCCTGTGACCTGGAGCTGCTGGCACAGGAAAGAGCCATAGAAAGCCTGATTCTTCAGAAGGACGATAGTTTAGTATGGAATGTAAGGAGAAGAGAACTAAGGACTAGGGTCAAAGCAGAGCCCTTCCTGAAGTTTGCAGCGTATGGCCAGGGTCCGGTCCCTGAGGCTGTTTGTGAAACTAATGTTCCAGCAGCAGACACAGGAGGAATAGGAGCTGTGATCACTCTATTCCCACAAAAGACTCGAAGACACGGTGGCAACCTATGTGTGAGCCGGGACATGATAGATGGAGTTCCCGAAGCAGGCTACAGTCACTTGTCATGCGAGTAGAGTTCTAAGGAACATCTGAGAGGAGGAACTTGGGTTTAACACACAACTACAAGTACTTCATTATAAGCGCTAGTGAGGAGACGTTCAGAACAGGCACACGAAAGGGAGAGCTGGAAAGGTTAATTCCATCTGCCTGAGAGTTGGCTGAGCCCCTGATCTGGAGACCGCAGCATTGAAGCGGGCACCTGTCTGTGCCAAGAATGTGAGTAAAAGAACTGGAACTGCATTCATCTGTCTCATTGCCTTCTTCCTGCGCCAACCCACTCAGCACTGCTACATCTCTGTGCCTAACACTGCACCATCTACTTCTTCTCACTATCTCCTCATTTGACAACCTCATCTACTCTGCCCTGGGACTACAGCCCTACCTGTGCAGGGCTACAACATCATTGCTGCACCACACCATCCGTCCCAGAGAAGCAACCCTGCAGCGCTGGTCAAACTGACCAGAAACCACAGGTGGCGTCACGAATCATCTTAATGACTTTATCCCCATCACTCTACCCCTTTTACATTGACCGCCTGAGGCCATGGACCGGGTCACCGCCACTGTGACATCTCCCATTGTAATCGACGGGCCCGGCGCCGAGTACCCCACGGCCTCTGGGGTCGAGTCACTTCTTCCTCTGGAGTCAGAGCTGTACTCACTCAGAAGTCTTCTTCCGGCCATATGGTGACCTGAGGTTTCTTCTCCAAAGTCTTCTCAGCTCCAGAATGCAACTACTCGATAGGCAATCGAGATCTGTTGGCATTTAAACTGGCTCTGGAGGATTGGCGCTTTTTGTTTGAAGGAGCGATGCATCCAGTAATTATTTACAATGATCACAAGAACTTAGCCTATCTGTAGTTCACTGGTTTCACTCATCTAAATTTGCTGGTCATGCCAGACAGAAGAAAACGTCTCTTCTCATTTCTCAGCATTATTGATGGCCTTCCCTGTGCAAATACATTGCGGATTTTATTTTGGTCTGTCCCTCTTGCGCCAAGAATAAGACTCTGAAACCGCTTCCAACTGGTTGGTTACTTCCTCTCCCTGTACAATCAGTTCCCTGGCAGCACATCGCAATCGATTTCATTACCGATCTCCCAGTATCATCCAGCTATACCGTCATTTGGGTAGTTGTTTATGGTTTCTCTAAAATGGCCCATTTCACTTCGCTCTCTGGTCTCCCATCAGCTCATCTGCTTGCTGAGAGGTTCGTCTAACATATCTTCCACCACCTCCATGGGTTACCTCTCCTTATAGTCTCTGATAGAGGCATCCAGTTTATATCTTGCTTTTGGAGGGCTATCGGCAAACTACTTAGTGTCACTTTGGACTTCTCTTCAGCCTACCATCCACAATCCAATGGCCAAGTAGAGTGGGTCAATCAGATCTTAACTAACTTCCTATGGCATTTTGTCAATGCCCATCACATTGACTTGTTCAGTCTCCTGCTTTGGGTCGAATTCTCATATAACAACCATGTGAGTGAATCTTCAGCTAAATCTCCCTTTTTCATTGTGTATGGCCAACAGCCCAATATTCCATTCTCTGTGTCTACTATCACCAACATTCCTGATGCTGAAACTCTCATCAGGGGCTTCTCTAAATCTGGGAGGACATCAAGACCACATTATTGAAATCTTCCAAACAGATTGAAAAGACATGCGGACAATAAACATCTAGAGCCGCCTCTGTTTTGTCCTAGGGATAAGGTTTGGCTTTCTTCAAAGTTTGTCTGTCTCAAGCTACTTTCGTTTAAGTTGGGTCCTCCATTAATTGGTCCATTTGAGGTTTTCATACAGATTAATCCTGTAGCTTACAAGCTCAAGCTCCTGGTCTCTTGCGGATACCCAATTTCTTTTCACATGTCTCTCCTCAAGTTTATCGTCTTCAGCTCCTTCTTCAAGGACCAGGGTACCATTCCTGCTCCAGACAGTTCTGAACATGTTTTCGAGGTAGAGAATATCATGACCATGAAAAGGCTAAGAGGAAAAACCTTTATTTTGTAGATTGGAAGGAGTTCAGTCCTGAGGAGAGGTTGTGGCCCCTCTCCTCCTGGAGAGATTTTTTTTGCAGGCTTGAAGAAGAGGGGTGTAAAGGAGGGGTACTGTAGCATCAGGTCCCTGCACACTTTCCATTCTCTTCTCCCCCGGCAGGGACATTGACTTACTCAGCTCCCCAGCCCCCAGCCCGTGAGTTCTCCTCCTGCTGCTTCCTAAGGTCTGCAAATGCCTGGCTGCTCCCTGGGCATTTCACTTAGGGCGCACTCTCGGTCTCTTAAGTACACAGTGCACCTTCCAAAAGTATCCTAAGCCAATGTCTGGGAGACACATTATTTAAGGCACCTGTCGTGAGGTGCACACATTATTTAAGGCACCTGTCGTGAGGTGTCTGAGCAATGTGTTAAGCCAGTTAGTCTGCACACTTGCTAGTTCTCAAGTCCCCTGTTAGTACCTGCCAGTACCGGCTGCCAGTAGCTACCAATACCCGCTTTTCTTGCTTGTTCCTGCCTGTCCCTGCTTGTGCCTTTCAGCATCTGCCACCTGCCTGCCGTTCCAGTCTATATACCAGCCGAAACTGCTTAAACTTTCATTGCTAGCCTGTATACCAGCCGTACCTGCCTGCACCTGCGGTGTCAGTCTGTATTCCAGCCGTACCTGCCTGCACCTGCTGTGCCAGTCTGTATACCATCCATGCCTGACTGTACCTGCTATGTCAGTCATTATACCAGACGTACCTGCATGCACCTGCCGTGCCAGTCTGTATACCAGCTGTACCTGTCTACATCTGCCTTGACATCAATTATTCATGCCTGTATGTGTCAAAGTCCATCCATTTCTGGCCATTCCCACTATCTGCCCCTTTGGGGGCCAGCTGCCGTATCAATCTGGAGCCAAGTCTAACCCCCCATCTGGGGCTCTAGCGGAGAGTCAGGTACTTGCCTAGTCATGCCCTTCAGGCTTTTCTCGGTCCATGGCACAGTGGTTCCACAATTCCCCCATGTTACACTGATGTATGTTATGCACTGTAAACCCTATTTACCCCTCTACAGTTGAAACCAGAAGTTTGCATACACTACATAAAAAGACACATATGCACGTTTTTCTCAATATCTGATATGAAATCAGAATAAACCTTTCCCATTTTAGGTCAATTAGGATTACCATAATTATTAATATTTGCCAAATGCCAGAATAATGAGAGAGAGAGAGACAATGTTTTAAGGCATTTTTATTACTTATTGCAATGTCAAAAGTTTACATACACTAAGATTACTATGCCTTTAAACAATTCTGGACTGCCGATATGATAATGTCATGTGTTTGGAAGCTACTGATAGGTCTTTTGGCAACATCTGAGATAATTAGAGACATGCCTGTGGATGTATTTTAATGCACACCTGAAACACACTGCTTCTTTGTGTAGCATCATTGGAAAGTCTCAAGAAATCAGCCAAGATATCAGAAAGAATTGTGGACTTGCGCAAGTCTGGCTAATCCTTGGGTACAATTTCAAGATACCTGAAGGGGCCTCGTTCACATGTACAAACAATTATATGCAAGTACAAACAAGATGGGAATGTCCAGCAATGATACCGCTCAGGTAGGAGATGGGTTCTATGTCCCAGAGATGAACGTATAAAGATGATGGTGGAAGCTGGTAAGATTGTGTCAATGATCATGATACTGAAGCAGATACAATTTGCCAAAGAACAGATCAATTGGCCTAAAGAGAAATGGAGAAACATTTTTTTGGACTGATGAAAGTAAAATTGTTCTTTTTGGGTCCAAGGGCCGCAGACAGTTACTCAGACGACCCCTAAACTCTGCATTCAAGCCACGGTACACTCTGAAAACAGTGAAGCATGGTGGTGCAAGTATCATCATTTGGGCATGCTTCTCTTACTATGATTTGCCGCATACCAGGGATCATGGACCAGTTTGCATATATAAAAATACTTGAATAGGTCACGTTGCCATACGATGAAGAGGATACGCCCTTGAAATGGTTGTTTCAACAAGACAACGACCCTAAACACACTAGTAAACAAGCAAAATCTGGGAGCATAAGCAAAATTCTGGTACACTCATTACTGACTTCAAAAATGAATGGGTTAAATGGAAGGGATCAAAGGTCTTAACTGGAGGTCAGTGGTTACTGACGTTCCCATAATCCAGCATATTTCATAATCAGATATCAGATTCCATTGGAACTGGATAAAATAAATCTCATTGGAGAACTTACTGCTCCATTCCAAAACACTGTGCAAAATTTAGGCTAGTGCACCATCTAGTGATAGAATTCTTAAGTGATTTTTGTGCTGTAGTTGTAGCTGTAGCTGTTTTAATTGGGTTTTTAATAAACAAAGCATTTAAGTGACAATATAATCATTACATAACTGGGGATAAGAAAAGGGGATGAAGGGGGAAGAAAGAAAGGGGAGGAATAAAGGGATGATTCATGGTTTAAAATGCAACAAACTCAAATAGAAGGAGGAAAGGAGAGGAAAAGGTAATGATGGATGGGAGGAAGGAGTGAAGGAGCAGGGGAAGGAGTCAATGAATACTGCAAGCATGGTCAAAAAATGACCTATAAGCATTTACATACGAGCAAATAAACAATTGTATATAAAAGTGGCAATAAGTGATATAAATAAGAAAATTGCAGCTGAGAGGTAAGCGACTAGGAGTAAAATGTAAGCTTCAATATATTTAAGTCAGGAAGGAAGGAAATTTTTTGTTCTGAAGGGAATGGGGATATCTTGAAATGTGCTGCAGTTGTTCAGCATGCTTATATTATATGCCCTTCTAATCCCCATTATAGGGATATGTTAGTGATTTATTTGATGCCATTCTGCCGCTCTAATAAGGTGACACTTGTGGCGCATTAGGTGGCGCTAGGTGAATAATAATATTATAGGTCTATTCATGAATGCCTGCTACTTTGTGCTTAGCAAAGAAAAATATTATGTACTAATATCTGCATACTTCATCTGTGAGGTCCTTCCTGGACCTGAGCGTTCTTGAGTGTTATGAGTGATGGACATCTTGCACTTTTCTATTTCTCACTGGTATTTGACTATGTGATTTTAATTTTTGTACTAATAAAAATTGTATTGTTTATGCATATATTGCCTTTTGCAAAATTCACACATGGGAAGAGCATACTGCCCAATGTAAATGAACATCAGAAAGAATTAGATTAAAAAGATCCTTTTATTAAACATCACATAAAACCACAAAATCATAGTAATAGTGAATGAAGTAATCAGTGTTTGGGAAACAAAAATAGATTCCCCAGAACTAATTCAAAGCCTAGGCAAAAATAAAGTGCACCATAAGGGAAATTCCCCAAGAGAAGGGGGGCAGTAAGGTGCCCGTATCAAATCATCACCCTGTACATACAATCTCAAATCTGGGCCCCTCATAGTACAATACAGTGTCTCTGACGGTGGGGGGGCCCACTCGCCGTCAGACACACCAGCGTACTTTGAGGGGCCCTGTGCCAGTACCGTCGACCACGAGTGTGCCCCCCCCCTGCTTGGTCATGGCCACAGCACTTGCAAGTTGCAATACTTACCTCTCCCTGCTCCACCGCTGTGTAGGTCTGGGCAGTTAAATCCTTCACAGGGACGGCTACTAGAAATTTGGTGTATTGATCGATGATGGTTAAGATGTAGCTCTGCCCTGTCCTGCTGGCCTCTACCTTCAGATGATCAATGGCTACCATTTATAATGGACGTCAACTTACAAGCGGATGCAGTGGTGCTTTATGATCACCTTTCACAGATGTGATAGTCACAGACATGTGACATTCCTGCCACCATTTTTCAATGTCTCCTCTCATGCCAATCCAATAGAATCACCTACGGTCTGTGGCTTCTGTCTTTTGCACTCCAAAATGACCAGACACATCATGATAGGCAGTGAGGACCATGTCTACATCTCTCCCTGTGATCACAATTTGATGGAGACGAGTAACGGTAATGTGATCCACGCTACTGCGATAAAGCAATCCTTACTTCACAAAGAACCATTTTCACTGTCTCCACAGACACAGTAATTGAGGGTCTGCATCGCCTCTGCAACATCTACCGGGAGGTTTTCCCACGATGAGTAATTCCCAAATTTCTGCTAACACTCGACTTTCCATCTGTACTTGTATCCATTTAGTTTCCAGTAGCGGAGAAACTGGACTGGCTTACTGAGATTGAAATATATACGAAGATTTAAAAGTACAACACTGTATACTGTTGTACGCTTCGACTACCTTTCCCTTTTTTTACTTGTTAAATTCTGGTGTAATACATACTGAGCATGTGAGTGTCTGTGTCTGACTCCGGAAGTATAGACAGAAATTTACAATTACCCCTAGACTGGATACACCTGGTACTGCTGATACAGTACCTTTGTTCAAAATTTTGTATTACGGTATCATCCATAGTGTGTGAGCATATGTGGTTTACGCCTTCTATATATATGGTGAATCAGAGATACCAATTTTTACCCTATACTCGATACAGCTTGTATCTTGTTATACAGTACCTTTGTTCGACATTTAGTATTACGGTCAAATCCATACTGAGTAAGTGTCTGAGACTGACTATGGGACTATGTATACAGAGATTTCAATTGTACCCTATAATATATATATACTTGCTATCTTGTTATCTAGTACCTTTCTTACAACATTTTTTATTATGGTCAAACCCAGACTGAGTGAGCGTCTGAGGGTGACTCCGGAAATATACACCGAGATTTCAAATTTGGCAAACACTGTATACAGCTGTACGCTTGTGATACATTACCCATTTACAGCTTTCCATATTGTTGTGTAATCCATACTGGGCCTGAGAGCGTTTGTGTCTGCCTCCTGAAATGTATACGGAGATTCAGAATGTTTACACTAGACTATATATACCTTGTATCTGGTGATACTGCTTGTCATGATCACGTGTGTCAGGACGCAGATGTTACCGCAAGGCGGACCCATAACACACGTGACCCTGGATACACCGCCTCCAGTGGGGCGCATTTAAATAATAAAAACGTGCAGGTGGATACGCCGCCTCCACCTGGCGAATTTAGGTATTACACGTTATACATACAATATCTGGAAACACCGCCTCCAGTAAGGCGCATTTAAATAATAAAAACGTGCAGGTGGATACGCCGCCTCCACCTGGCGAATTTGGGTATTACACGTTATACATATAATAATCAAATGATAAAGGGGGAACCTGGGAAACTTTAACAATGGTGGGCCCTGCAATAGGGAAAGGGAATTGGAGACCTCCTGAGCTCCCCTGAGCCAGTGTCCCTGCACTTCTAACGTTCCCTATGCCGGTTTCGCACCGGGCGCCGCACGCCCTAGCTCGCCCTGACCCTAAACCCTCACTAGGGAATAGGTCGGTGCGGAAACTAATCCCACCACTGCACTAATAACACACATGAGGAAAGAGACAATACAGGGGAAACACCACTTAGCTTTGCTCTGTTGCGTGCGCTCCTAGCAACAGAGCCCTCCACCTGAGTGCATCTTCTCCTCCACCCAGATCCATCACCATAACAGGATCCTTCACCTTAGTGCAACCTTGGAGCAGAGTCCAACACCAGTTGCAGCTGCTTAGAACCAGTCCCAAGGATGAGTTCAGCTGCTGACACAAAGTCGAGCATGCTTGAGTCCAGCTCAGCGGCCAAGTCCCACATGGTGAGTGCCACTCTCCATAGTCACCACTCCACCAGCCCATGCAGACACTTCCCGCTGACACCATCACTGCGACTCCACCACGCCATGCCAGCCCTTCGTCCAGACACCATAGCTGAAACACATCCCCCCTGGCTAAGCTGCGCAGGACTCCTCACCAGCTCCATCCTTCATCCAGACTCTGCAAAAACAGAGTGAACACAAACTCACAATATCACAGGCAGTGATTGCACACCTCTAGCACACCTTTATAGGGTGTAACACCTGATACATGATTAAGTGCACAAAACCTAAAGTGCAATATCAAAACCACCACCGGGGACAGTCAAGACACCTTGGAACTTTCCAAAGTAAAAAAAGTTCACCCAGTGATTTAAAACTGTCAGATCACTTCAGATCATGACAGTGTTGAGCCTGTTAGCATCTGTGTGACTCTTGAAATATATACGGAGATTTACTGTTATCCCTAGACTGTATAGAGCTGTACGCTTACGATACAGTACCATATATCTGCTCGTATTTTGGGTCAATTTTCTAAAACATGAGGAAGTATGGTGGAAGAGGACGCCGACGTGGGGGCCTACCTGGTACTGATGGTGGTGGTGGTGCATCTGCTGGTAGTGCCAAAAACACAATAGCAGCTAAGGCAGGAGGTGTTGAGCCTGCGTCATGGTGTAGCTCTGGAAGGCCTGTAAGGCTCCATTTTCTGGGAGTAGGTAGACTGCTTTTAAAGCCGGAGCATCAGGAACTGTTTTTGGCTTACATTGCTGGAACAACCTCCAGCTCTATTGCCTCCTCTTCTGAAGTTTAAAAAAATGCAAGCACTGAGTGGTAAGTGCAGGCTTCTGGTCAGGAGCAACCACTTTCCTTGTGTCCTTCACCCACACCAAAAGTGAAGGATGCGGCAGCACACACTTAGATTACTCCATGGAGCTCTTTTCACATACCATGCCTGGGTTAAAAATGGGGCCCATCATATACTGGAGCATTCAAAATGGGGGACATCTGACACTGGAGCATCATCCATGAGGCCCATCATATACTGGAGCATTCTAAATGAGGCAGATCAGACACTGGAGCAGCATCTATGGGGCACATGATACACTGGAGCATTAGAAATGGGGCCCATTATATATGGAGCATTATTAGGGCCCATAAAACACTGTAGCGTCATCCATGAGGCCCATCATACACTGGAGCACCATCCATGAGGCCCATCATATACTGGAGCATTCTAAATGAGGCAGATCAGACACTGGAGCAGCATCTATGGGGCACATGATACACTGGAGCATTAGAAATGGGGCCCATTATATATGGAGCATTATTAGGGCCCATAAAACACTGTAGCGTCATCCATGAGGCCCATCATACACTGGAGCACCATCCATGAGGCCCATCATATACTGGAGCCTTCTAAATGAAGCAGATCAGACACTGGAGCAGCATCTAAGGGGCACATGATAAACTGGAGCATTAGAAATGGGGCCCATTATATATGGAGCATTATTAGGGCCCATCAAACACTGGAGCATCATCCATGAGGCCCATCATACACTGGAGCATTATCCATGAGGTCCATCATATACTGGAGCATTCCAAATGGGGCAGATCAGACACTGCAGCAACATCTATAGGGCACATGATACACTGGAGCATTAGAATGGGGCCCATTATATATGGAGCATTATTAGGGCCCATAAAACATTGGAGCATCATCCATGAGGCCCATCATATACTGGAGAATTCCAAATGGGGCAGATCAGACACTGGAGCAGCATTTATGGGGCCTATTAGACACTGGAGTATTAGAGATGGAGCCCATTATATATGGAGCATTATTAGGGCCCATCATACACTGGAGCATCATCCATGAGGCCCATCATATACTGGAGCATTCCAAATGGGGCAGATCAGACACTGGAGCAGCATCTATGGGGCACATGATACACTGGAGCATTAGAAATGGGGCCCATTATATATTGAGCATTATTAGGGCCCATCATACACTGGAGCCTCATCCATGAGGCCCATCATATACTGGAGCATTCCACATGGGGGACATCAGACACTGGGGCAGCATTTATGGGGCCCATTATACACTGGAGCATTAGAAACAGAGCCCATTATATGTGGAACATTATTTGGGCCTATAACACACTGGAGTATCGTCCATGGGGACCATCATATGCTGTAGCATTATGTGGCGCTCATCATATACTGTATGGAACATTATATGTGGCCAATTATTCTGTATGGAGAAATATATGGGGCTCATTATTCTGCATGGCGCACAATGTGGTGGCCATAATACTGTATGGAGTAATACACTGTCCTTTTTTTGAGCTATTGTACAATTTAAAATAGATCAGTCATATCATCTAAGCCGTGAAGTATTTGTCATTGTACTATACCTATATTTCTGTGCCGTATCGGAGCATCATGAGTTGTGGTATGTGTTAAAGGGGCGCAGAGACACTCTTTGTCCCAGGGCACACGAAAACCTGGAGCCAGCCCTACCCCCCCACAACTTTAGCCAAATAACCCCGTTTTCAATGCGTAACTATTATTATGAAGTAAATTAAGGTTGAAAAGCTTCATTAATAAGAACTGATGTTTTTAGCATTGAAATGGGCACTGTTGGTGTGTTTACTGTCCTCCACTCCCTGCCGACTTTGCTTCTCCATTGACTTGCATTGGGTTTCGTGTTTCAGTCGGCCTCCGACTTTTCCCTATAGTCGGCCGTTTTCATTCGACACGACTTTTGAGAAAGTCGGGTTTCATGAAACCCGACTCGACCCTAAAAAAGGCAAATTCGCTCATGTCTAGTGGTGACGTGTTTCTAATACTGACCACAAATACTGAACGTGTGACCGTGGCCTCAGACTGAAGACTCGCTCACACTAAGGTATAAATCGGACAAGAGCAATCCAATACCAAAGGGACCAATGTTATTCAATGAGGTTGTGCAGGTCTGTGTATTTTTTCTCAGCTATATTCACCGTGAGTGTAAAATCGGTTAGGTGCAAGAGAAAAATTGGATGCCATTCATAGCAACCGATATTTATGGGTACATTGCAATTCTGTAACATAGGAAACTGTAAATGCTCCTGTAAATGATTAATAGCTGCTGATTAAAAAAACAGATTGCACATGGACAACACACAGATGACACATGAGAGAAAATAGTTCCACTTTTACAGATGAGAATGGAACCGATTATTTATACACTAGTGTGACCCCATCCTTATTCTCAATATGACGTGATCAGCCATGGAATGCCCCCGTAACATTAACCCCTGGCACACTGTGATCAAACATGATCGCAGTGTACCAGGGGATTAGTGAAGAAACGCGCAGGGAGGGGGCTCCCTGGACCCTCGGAACAGCGCGATGTGATCGCACTGTTCTGAGGGCCTTCTCCCTGCAGGCCCCCGGATCCCATATGGCTGCAAGGATCTTCGGGGTCCTGCAGGGAGGCGACTTTCTCAGCGCCTGCTGAGAGCAGGCGCTGAGAAAGCCTCCTCAGTGCCTGTCAGATTGCAGTGCAGTGTGTGAGATCAGCGAAGTGTCAGATCAGCGATCTGACACTTTATTATATTGTCCCAGGTGGGGAAATCACTGCAAAGTTAAAAAAAAAAAAAAAAAAAAAAAAATTCTAAATAAATAAAAAAAAATATTCCCTAATAAATACTTTTTTTTTGTAAATTAAAAAAAAAGAAACAATAAAAGTAGACAGTTAGGCCCATATATATTTGGACAGAGACAACATTGTTGTAATTTTGGTTCTGGACTTTACCACAATGAATTTTAAACAAAACAATTCAGATGCAGCTGAAGTTCAGACTTTCAGCTTTCATTTGAGGGTATCCACATTAAAATTGGATGAAGGGTTTAGGAGTTTCAGCTCCTTAACATGTGCCACCCTGTTTTTAAAGGGACCAAAAGTAATTGGACAGATTAGATAATTGTAAATAAAATGTTCATTTCTAGTGCTTGGCTGAAAACCCTTTGTTGGCAATGACGGCCTGAAGTCTTGGACTCATGGACATCACCAGATGCTGTTTCCTCCTTTTTGATGCTCTGCCAGGCCTTCACTGCAGTGGTTTTCAGTAGGGGTGCAGTGATCATATTGACACCACAGGTGCGTCACAGAACTTTATACCACTGGGCAGTGAAGAAAATTTTTTACCACAAAGATTGTGTGTTAGCCCAAAATTTTACATTTTCACACTGGGAAATAGGTAAAAATGGCACCAAAATTTCTCCTACAATTTTAGCTGATTATAGAAATACCCCATATGTGGCTGTACAGTACTACTTAGCCACACGGCGAGACTCAGAAGGAACGGAGCGCTCGTCTCCACGAGCGCAGATTTTCCTAGAATAGTTTGCTGTCTCTATATACAGAGCCCCCAAGTGCTAAAAAAGCAGAATCCCCCAAGCAACCCCATTTTGGAAATTATACCTCTTTAGAAATCTACAGGTGTAGTGAAGATTCTGACTTTGATTTTGTGTGTTTTCCAGAAACAAGCAGTAGTGGATGTAGCCAAGTGAAAATTGCAAACAACCATTATGGTGACCAGTACGATATACCCATCTTATGCTTCTGGAGTCACGCACCTGTAAATTAGGTGGGTTCTCATCACTACAGAAATGCCAAACATGTGGATGCTAAATGTGGTTTAGGTATACTGTAGGGCTCAGAAGGGAAGGGGCATTTGAATTTGGCAGCACTGAATTTCTTTTGAGGGACAAGGAGCCATTTTGCTTTTCCAGGGCCTTTGTGCTACCAGTACCGTGTAAGCCCCCTATATTTCCGTTAACAGACAACAGACCGGAGTAGGTATATTTTTTTGGTGGACTGAGTTGAAGCTTTTGTTAGGAACATTTTACAGAACATTTAGGATCACATTTATTCAGTGCTAACGCTGAGCACTTACTTTGGAGTTTCCATCTAAATCCATGAGTGACATGATTCAGATGAAACCCCTGAAGGATCCATTCACTATAAGGCAGCAGAGTTACCCTGGACTCCATCTGGCCTGTGTGTATCTTTTTCAGAAGTGCACAAAACAGCGGTTGACCGCGCTTTTATACTCCCCTAAAAAGACATCACAGGCTAGACGGTGTCCACAGTGCCTCCATCTGCCTCATTATAGGGAATCTTCTGCCGGGGGTTCCGTCTGAATCATATATTTCAGAGATTTACATGGAAACCCCAGTATAAACGCTCAATGTAGACTGCAGGATAAACGTGCGCCGAGCCTTACTGCGATCTTTGAGCGGAAAAATGAAAAAGTCAACAGAATGTGAAGAATTGGTTTTATTTTTTACGCTGTTCCTCGTGAGGTATAAGTGACTAGGCGACTTTATTCTTTGGGTGGGTCGGTGCGATTACAGCGATACATTGGGTTTTTATGTTTGGCTGTGGTCACATACTAAAATATGCTTTTTGTATTGCCATATTTAGACAGCTACAGTTCTGGCCAAAAGTATTGACACCCCTGCAATTCTGTCAGATAATACTCAGTTTCTTCCTGAAAATGATGGCAAACACAAATTCTTTGGTATTATCTTCATTTAATTTGTCTTAGGCCGGTTTCACATTCTCGCTTTTGAGCGCAGCGACGGCCTGCGCACGGCCGCCGCTAAGCCCCGCTTCCACCGGTATCTCCGCCTCCAGGCGCATGACGTTGCATGCGTCGTGCGTCCCCTATCTTCATCACAGAGGGCGCAGGCCGTGCGCAGTCTGCGCAGTCTGCGTTTGGCGGCGCATGCATCCTTTTGACGGTGTGCCGAGCACAACCAAAATGCACCAGGTTGCGTTTGGCGCTGCTCGGCGCAACGTCAAAAGGACGCATGCGCCGCCATACGCAGACTGTGCGCAGACTGCGCACGGCCTGCGCCCTCTGTGATGAAGATAGGGGACGCACGATGCATGCAACGTCATGCGCCCGGAGGCGGAGATACCGGTGGAGGCGGGGCTTAGCGGCGGCCGTGCGCAGGCCGTCGCTGCGCTCAAAAGCGCGAATGTGAAACCGGCCTTAAATGAAAAAACACAAAAAGAATTGTCCTAAAGCCAAATTGGATATAATTCCACACAAAACATAAAAAAAGAGGGTGGACAAAAGTATTAGCACTGTTCGAAAAATCATGTGATGCTTCTCTAATTTGTGTAATTAACAGCACCTGTAACTGACCTGTGGCACCTAACAGGTGTTGGCAATAGCTAAATCACACTTGCAGCCAGTTGACATGGATTAAAGTTGACTCAACCTCTGTCCTGTGTCCTTGTGTGTACCACCTTGAGCATGGAGAAAAGAAAGAAGACCAAAGAACTGTCTGAGGACTTGAGAAACCAACTTGTGAGTAAGCATGAGCAATCTCAAGGCTACAAGTCCATCTCCAAAGACCTGAAAGTTCCTGTGTCTACCGTGCGCAGTGACATCAAGAAGTTTAAAGCCCCTGGCACTGTGGCTAACCTCCCTAGACGTGGACGGAAAAGAAAAATTGACAAGAGATTTCAACGCAAGATTGTGCGGATGTTGGATAAAGAACCTCGACTAACATCCAAACAAGTTCAAGCTGCCCTGCAGTCCGAGGGTACAACAGTGTCAACCCGTACTATCCGTCGGCGTCTGAATGAAAAGGGACTGTATGGTAGGAGACCCAGGAAGACCCCACTTCTTACCCCGAGACAGAAAAAAAGCCAGGCTGGAGTTTGCCAAAACTTACCTGAAAAAGCCTAAAACGTTTTGGAAGAATGTTCTCTGGTCAGATGAGACAAAAGTAGAGCTTTTTGGGCAAAGGCATCAACATAGAGTTTACAGAAGAAAAAAAAAGGCATTCAAAGAAAAGAACACGGTCCCTACAGTCAAACATGGCGGAGGTTCCCTGA
Organism: Dendrobates tinctorius; assembly: GCF_039654945.1. Taxonomy (NCBI): domain Eukaryota; kingdom Metazoa; phylum Chordata; class Amphibia; order Anura; family Dendrobatidae; genus Dendrobates; species Dendrobates tinctorius. The sequence continues at coordinate 20,193,908 of NW_027361802.1, read as the reverse complement.
TGTTTTGGGGTTGCTTTGCTGCCTCTGGCACTGGACTGCTTGACCGTGTGCATGGCATTATGAAGTATGAAGACTACCAACAAATTTTGCAGCATAATGTAGGACCCAGTGTGAGAAAGCTGGGTCTCCCTCAGAGGTCATGGGTCTTCCAGCAGGACAATGACCCAAAACACACTTCAAAAAGCAATAGAAAATGGTTTGAGAGAAAGCACTGGAGACTTCTAAGGTGGCCAGCAATGAGTCCAGACCTGAATCCCATAGAACACCTGTGGAAAGATCTAAAAATGGCAGTTTGGAGAAGGCACCCTTCAAATATCAGGGACCTGGAGCAGTTTGCCAAAGAAGAATGGTCTAAAATTCCAGCAGAGCATTGTAAGAAACTCATTGATGGTTACCAGGAGCGGTTGGTCGCAGTTATTTTGGCTAAAGGTTGTGCAACCAAGTATTAGTCTGAGGGTGCCAATACTTTTGTCTGGCCCATTTTTGGAGTTTTGTGTGAAATGATCAATGTTTGCTTTTTGCTTCATTCTCTTTTGTGTTTTTTCATTTAAGACAAATTAAATGAAGGTAATAATACCAAAGAATTTGTGTTTGCAATCATTTTCAGGAAGAAACTGAGTATTATCTGACAGAATTGCAGGGGTGTCAATACTTTTGGCCACAACTATCATTTTTCCATATTGCGGCTGACAGTCATGTAAGGGCTTGTGTTTTGTGGGGCGAGTTGATGTTTCTATTGGTACCATTTTCGGGCACATGACATTTTTTGCTCCCTTTCTATTCCAATTTTTGTGAGGTAGAATTAAAAACCATCAATTCAGGAATGTGGTTTTTTTTCATACTGCTCTGCGTGTGGTAAAATTGATAAGGCAACTTTATTTGGGTCAGTATGATTACAAGGATACACTTCTATAGTATTTTTATGTATTGGCGCTTTTACACAACAACTATTTTATAGAAAAAAATACAAATTTTGCATCGCTGAGAACTATAACTAAGTTTTCCGCTGACAGAGCTGTATGGCGGCTCGTTTTTTGCGTGAAGAGATGACGTTTTCAGCTGTACCATTTTTATTTACATTCGTCTTTTTTATCGCGTATTATTCCACTTTTTGTTCGGCGGTACGATGATAAAGCAGTTTCTTACGGTGGTCACTGAAGGGGTTAACTAGTGGGTCAGGTTTATAGTGTGGGTCGTTCCAGACGCAGCGATACCATATGTGTACTTTTTTAAAAAAAAATTTTAAAGAAAAAATAATTTATTGGATTAGTTTTTTTTTTCTTATTTTTCTTTGAGTATTTTTTTTACATTGCCTCATTATGGGACATCATCCTTATACTGACAGATCGCTGAGCTGATACTCTGCAATGCTTCTGCACTGCAGAGTATCATATCTTATAGCATCTGAAAGGCAGAAAAGGAGGCAATGTCAGCTCCGGCTTTTAGCAGGCGCTCACACGCCACCTTGTTGCGGCCGGGTGTCACAATGGAGACCATCAGCACAACACGATTGCATCTATGTCATGGACACTATTGGCACCAGCACCGATTGCTGCAAGGTGTCAGCTCTCACATAGACGCATGAGGCCGCGTCATACAAATACTTCATTTTGCGGGAGCGGAGCAGTATAGGTACAGGGGAAGAGTCTTGAGGAGATCATTTGCATATTCCCAGTGCCTTCTGGGATAAGTGAAGAGTCTCCGCGAGCTCAACGATCACTGGGTTTTGGCCGTTGCAGCTGAAAAGAGGAAATCGGAAAACCAGGGGAAGAGTCTTGAGGAGATCATTTGCATATTCCCAGTGCCTTCTGGGATAAGTGAAGAGTCTCCGCGAGCTCAACGATCACTGGGTTTTGGCCGTTGCAGCTGAAAAGAGGAAATCGGAAAACCAGGGGAAGAGTCTTGAGGAGATCATTTGCATATTCCCAGTGCCTTCTGGGATAAGTGAAGAGTCTCCGCGAGCTCAACGATCACTGGGTTTTGGCCGTTGCAGCTGAAAAGAGGAAATCGGAAAACCAGGGGAAGAGTCTTGAGGAGATCATTTGCATATTCCCAGTGCCTTCTGGGATAAGTGAAGAGTCTCCGCGAGCTCAACGATCACTGGGTTTTGGCCATTGCAGCTGAAAAGAGGAAATCGGAAAACCAGGGGAAGAGTCTTGAGGAGATCATTTGCATATTCCCAGTGCCTTCTGGGATAAGTGAAGAGTCTCCGCGAGCTCAACGATCACTGGGTTTTGGCCGTTGCAGCTGAAAAGAGGAAATCGGAAAAACCGCGCGCCTATCGGCGTGCGAATTTGGGCTCATCTTTCATCGTTTTTAAGAAATCTCAAAATGGAAGAGGCCAGGAGCCATTTGGTGAGCTGCATTTCTTGCTACATGTTCACAGACTTACCAGTGGAAAAGCCAAACTTCACATGCCACAAATGCAAGCTTGTGTCCCTGTTGGAGGAAAAGTTGCAAAATCTCGAAGAGAGGTTAGCTACGTTGAAGATCATTAAGGAAGGTGAAGAGTTCTTGGACAGAGCAGAATTATCTCTTCATGTTACAGAAAGAGAAGAAATTCGAAGTGCACCTGAAGAAACAGAGGAATGGAGACATGTGACCCAGAGAAGCAGGAGGATCAGGAGGCAGTCAGCACCCATACTGCTCAGAAACCAGTACCAGGCTCTCACGCAGGAAAACAATGAAGAAATACATCAGGATAAGACTTTGCCAACAAGCAGCAACCTTGTACGCCTTCAGAGTCCTCCTGGATGGAGAAAGAAAAATGTTGTGAAGAAGAAACGGAGAGTGGTGGTCATGGGGGATTCCCTGTTGAGAGGAACTGAGGCCGCTATCTGCAGACCGGATATAACTTCAAGAGAAATGTGTTGTCTTCCAGGTGCAAAAATTAAAGATGTGTCTGACAGGATATCAGGACTCTTCAGACCTACAGATGACTACCCATTCCTGCTACTACATGTGGGGACAAATGACACCGCAAGAAACGACCTGGAAACCATCTGCAGAGACTTTGAAGACTTAGGCAAGAAAGTGAAAGAACTGGGAGCGCAGGTGGTCTTCTCTTCCATCCTCCCAGTGGATGGCCATGGAACAAGGAGGTGGAATAAGATTCTGCAGGTGAACAACTGGCTACGTCGATGGTGCCGTCAGCAACGATTTGGATTTCTGGATCACGGAGTGAACTACTTATACGATGGACTACTTGCTAGAGATGGGGTGCACCTTACGAAGACTGGTAAGCATGTATTTGGAAGTCGCCTTGCTACACTTGTAAGGAGAGCTTTAAACTAGAACAACATGGGAAGGGAAGCAAAAGACCAGAAAAAGCCATACACCTGACAAATGCTATTGAGAACTCTGCTATTAGAAGTGGAAAGGAAGAACAAAGACGAAAGAATCTAATTAATAAAAATATTGGAGAAAGAGAAACCAATCACAAACTAAAATGTTTCTATACTAATGCACAAAGCATGGGCAACAAACAAGGAGAATTGGAACTACTAACACAGGAAAAGAAATATGATGTCATTGGAATCACTGAAACTTGGTGGGACAATACACATGATTGGAATACAAGACTAGAAGGATACAACTTATTTGCAAGAAACAGACTTGATAAACGAGGAGGGGGTGTCGCATTGTATGTTAGAAACGCGTATATCTGCACAGAGATTGAAGCTTCAGAGACTGGGAGTTCTGTGGAAACTGTTTGGGTAAGAATACAAGGACAGAACAATGGAAAGGACACCATTGTAGGCATTTACTACAGGCCGCCTGTGCAAGCTGAAGCTATGGATGAACTCTTTATGCATCAAATGGCCAAGTTCTCCAAAAAATATGACATAGTTGTCATGGGAGATTTCAACTATCCAGACATTTGTTGGGAATCTCTCTCAGGCAAAACTAACAGGTCAAGGAAATTCTTATCCTCTCTTGCTGACAACTTTATCTTCCAAAAGGTAAGGGAGAAAACAAGGGGAACTGCTACCTTGGATCTAATCCTTATAAACAGGGAGGAAATGGTTGAGGAGGTAAAAGTGGCTGGGACCCTAGGAGGTAGCGACCATGCTATTTTAGAATTTTGGATAACTAGAGGCGGAAGACCTGTGAAGACTCAGACGTCAAGGTTAGATTTCAGAAAGGCAGATTTTAAGGGATTCAGAAAGAGAATTGGAGGGATCCAGTGGCTGGATATCCTTAAAGACAAAAATGTCCAGGAAGGATGGGAAATCTTGAAAAATGAAATTCTCAAAGCACAGTTGTTAACAATTCCGAAAAGAGGGAAGAATAGGAAGCAGTTAAGGAAACCAGGATGGATGAACACAGAACTTAAGCACATGCTAAAAAGGAAGAAAAAAATGTTTATAAAATGGAAAGAGGGAGGCATATCTAAAGAAGAATATAATGCTGTCTGCAGAACCTGCAGGGCACAAATCAGATTAGCTAAAGCTGAAAATGAATTGAGGCTTGCAAGAGATGTCAAAAGCAATAATAAAGGATTTTGGGGATATGTCAAAAGTAAAAGAAAAGTCAAAGATGCTATAGGATTTTTACAGGATGAAAATGATGAAATGGTAAGACAGGATGTTGAGAAGGCTGAACTTTTAAATTCCTATTTTGCATCTGTTTTCTCTCAGAAAGGAAATGTAACATCAACTGTTATTCACTGTCCTATTAAGGGAATAGAAGAATCCAGGATATCTATAAACAGAAAGATAGTGAGGAAACACTTAGCTAGCCTAAATGAATTCAAGTCTCCAGGTCCAGATGAATTACACCCCAGAGTACTGAAGGAGATAGCAGAAGAAATTTTTGAACCCCTCTCTATAATCTTTGAAAATTCTTGGAGAACAGGAGAAGTGCCAGAAGACTGGAGAAGAGCAAATGTTGTTCCTATCTTCAAAAAGGGGAAGAAGGTGGACCCAGGTAACTATAGGCCGGTGAGTCTGACTTCTATACCAGGAAAGATCTTTGAACAAATTATTAAACAACATGTATGTCAATACCTGGATAAGAATGAAGTGATTAAACAGAGTCAGCATGGGTTTGTAACTAATAAGTCATGTCAGACTAACTTAATTTCCTTCTATGACGGTATCACTGATTGGGTGGATCAAGGAAATGCTGTAGATATAGTATATCTTGACTTCAGCAAAGCATTTGACAAAGTCTCTCATACAATCCTTATTGAAAAAATGATTAAGTATGGAATGGACAAGGCAACTGTTAGGTGGATTCATAACTGGCTTAGTGATCGGACCCAAAGAGTGGTCGTAAATGGCTGCATATCCAGTTGGAAGAATGTCTCAAGTGGGGTACCACAGGGCTCTGTCCTGGGCCCTGTATTGTTCAACATCTTTATCAACGATTTAGATGAAGGAATTGAGGGTAAACTGATTAAATTTGCTGATGACACAAAGCTAGGAGGGATAGCTAATACTAGAGAAGAGAGAGAGAGGATTCAAAAAGATTTAAATAAACTGGAGAAGTGGGCAGCAACTAACAGAATGGTTTTTAACAGGGAGAAATGCAAAGTACTACATCTGGGCAATAAAAATGGAAAAAGCATATATAGAATGGGAAGAATAGGGCTAAGTGACAGCACATGTGAAAAAGACTTGGGTATACTAATAGATCACAGACTGAATATGAGTCAACAGTGTGATGCAGCAGCAAAAAAGGCAAATGCAATTCTAGGATGTATTAACAGAAGCATACAGTCTAGATCACGTGAAGTCATTATTTCCCTCTACTCCTCTTTGGTCAGACCTCATCTGGAATATTGTGTCCAGTTTTGGGCACCACATTTTAAAAAAGACATCAACAAACTGGAGCAAGTTCAGAAAAGAGCGACCAGAATGGTGACCGGTCTGCAAACCCTGTCTTATGAGGAAAGGTTGCAGGATTTGGGAATGTTTAGTTTGCAAAAGAGAAGACTGAGAGGAGACTTAATAGCTGTCTACAAATATCTAAAGGGCTGTCACATTGTAGAAGGATCAACTTTATTCTCATTTGCACAAGGAAAGACTAGAAGCAATGGGATGAAACTGAATGGGAGGAGACACAGATTAGATATTAGAAAAAACTTTTTGACAGTTAGAGTGATCAATGAGTGGAACAGGCTGCCACGAGAAGTGGTGAGTTCTCCTTCAATGGAAGTCTTCAAACAGAGGCTGGACAGACATCTGACTGGGATGATTTAGCGAATCTTGCTTTGAGCAGGGGGTTGGACCAGATGGCCCAGGAGGTCCCTTCCAACTCTACGATTCTATGATTCAGTGCATGTCGGGAAGGGGTAAATACTTCTCAAAACTTTGGCACTTAATGTGCATTTTTTTCTCAATTTTTTTTTTGTGACCCTTTTGACTATTCACAAGAAAACTTTTGATGGTTCTGCGATCGCGCCCCAATAACTTAATTTCAAGAGTGCTGCATTCCTCTGTATGACATGCACACTGAGTGTAATTGTATACATACAAAATGTCATTCAAAACATCACAATTCTTCCATAAGAAACAAGCCATCATATAGCTTTATGGATGGGGAAAGAAAATCTTACATCTTGGAAGAGAAAAAAAAATTAAGCGCAAAAATAAAAATTAGTAACAATGGGTAGCAGTTTAAATACATACAGAGCTCCAGAATCCCTACATAATGTTCAGGTCAGCTAGGGGGCGCGAACTGCATGTATATAGCATGCTGTAAGCGCCCTCTAGTGGTAACAGACAAAAGGTTACGTTTCTAACTAGATTTACGCAAGGAATTTAGAGCTTTTTATTAAATTAGTATTTGACCCCTATATGTTGTGAAATTAATCAGCACATAAGTGGACACTAAAATAACATTGGGTTAGAAAACAGAGAATGGCTTCAGGATAAGACCAAAGGCAGGATATATAGCTTTTGGGATTTTTTCCCCCTGATTTTGGATGGCAATTGATTTATTAATGACTTCAGGATCATCTGCTTTAATAATGTGTGCGTGTGTCATAAGGCTGTTGCATCATAAGAATACAAGATCCATTTAAAGACCATTTATTATATGCAAAAAGTTAAATACAACCAAGGTCTGATTGTCAAATAATTAAAAAAAAACATTTCATTAATGTTAAAAGTTTTGAGTTTTTTTTCAGTCACTTAAAATATTTTGATCAAGAAGATTTATTAGATGAAGAGCCGATGAAAATTAAGACACTGATTAAAGTTGGATGTTGTCAGACGCTGAACAAAACAAAGAAACATGTAAAGTAGTATAAAAAGTCAAGTACAGGCACAGGAAAACCAAATGACCTCCTATTAGGTGGACGCGGGTAACAAACATGGAATGGATTCATTTTCTTCCAGGGATAAAGTATTAGAAGGCATTTTGCATAATGTTACACAAATACTGGATCATAACCGCCTAACAGAAAACCCTAGTCTTGTTTCCGACCAGCACCACAATGCGGGTTTCATTGGACCAGCGTTGAAGTCCTTTTGGCTGAAGAACAAGGACGGCTTTTCTATTAGACAGTTTTGATAACTTCCTCCCGCTGACTCTTTGCATAGCTTGGGTGCTCTTCAGATGAAGACGTGCACTGTATCGCGGGATTTCTAGAGGAACCATTGCGCAGATGACTAGTCAGAGTCTTCATCATCAAGGTATTCTTCTGCGTTGCTGGACGATCGTACAATGTCTACAAAAACAAAGGGGGAGAATGAACAGATTCATAACATCGCGAGATATATACTAAGCGGAGGACTCATGAAATCGACATGGTTTCTCCTTCTCTATAGTAAAACTGGTAGATTTTGTCCACGTGTTGGCAACATGACCGACATAAACCTGACGGTAATAGGTAAAAAATAGAGAATGCTTCTGGCCACCGAGTAGACATACTGATTCACCTGTGTTCCACAATGCTGGGTGCAGATTCCGAGTGCTGCACTTCTACCTACAAAGACCCTATGGTTCTGAACAGGATTTTCACAAGGGAAGGATGCCATGCTCCTGGCATTAAAGAGACAAAGGCCAACTTCAGTGGTTTATATAACGTTAGTCCTGCCCGCCATGGTTCATTTTCATTTTGTCCTCCACTTATTCCAAATATCATAACTTTCTTATTTCCCTGTCACGCAACCATACAATGTCTTGTTTACTGTGGAACAAGTAGTTTTAAATGACAGCATTTATTTCACCACTAGATGGAGGCCCAATGCTATCGCATCTGGAGGGCGGTAATGTCACGATGGGGGCAGGCTTTGCAGCATTGAGAATCTCTCCCCCCATGTGCTCACCCACCTATCCACTCTCTCTTCCCCCATGTGCTGACTTCTCCCATCTGTGCTCTCTTCTTTGACCTGTCTACCCCATGTGCTATCCCCCTTGTCTGCTGTCTCTCTCCTTCCTGTGCTGTGTTCTCCCCTCATGTGCTGTCTCACCCCTGTGCACTTCCTCTCTCCCTCATCTGCTGTCTTCTCCTCTGTCATTTCTGTGCGAGTGTGTTCCGCTGGTGGTACCGCACAAGAGGCTGAGTGAACGAGTGTGAGCGCGTATGGCATATAGAGTGTGTGTGTGTGTGTTGCGTACGGCATATTGTGTGTGTGTGCGCGCGGTGTGACCGTGTTCCGCTGGTGGTACCGCGCAATAGGTTGGTACCAGCAGCAGTTTCCATATTGAGACAGTCATCACTTGGGTGTCCCAATATGGCGGTCGGTGAACTTCCTCCGTTTGGAATTCTGGGATACGGTGACATCTGGACAGAACAGGAAATGAAAACATTACAAGACAATTATATAAATAGATATAATGTACTGAAAAAATGCCAAGCCTGGTGAAAAGAAAAACAATTCCATAATATGTTAGTTTTTTTTTTTTTTTGCAGTGTTGTAAAAAATTACCTGAAAACAGGATTTCACAGCTCAGTATAATTATGGCAAAACCAATCTTGCCAATTTTTTTTTTTTTCCTTTATCATTTTAGCGGTGGAAAAAAAAAATCCATAACTTGTATATTAACCCCTTCACGACATGCGACATACTAGTACGGTGCATGTCGCGTCTCCCTCTTTGATGTGGGCTCCGGCGGTGAGCCCACATCTTTTCCGGCACATGTCAGCTATTTTGAACAGCTGACATGTACCCGGAACAGCCGCGGGTAGAACCACTATCCACACATGGCTATTAACCCATTAATTGCCACTGTAAAACTCTGACAGCGGCATTAAACACGCACTTCCGGCAATTGCGCTGGAAAACCGCCCACCGCTGATCCCCATCACGTACGTGATCGCAGGTCACCAATGGGTTGGCATGACAACCAGAGATCTCCTGCAGACCTCTATGGTTGTGAATGCCGGATTGATATGAGTAACTGGCTGGCAGCAAGTCAGCAATTCTGCTACACACAGGCGATTTGATCATCGATGGCCTGTATGTAGCAGAGCCGATCGGGTTATGGCGTCTTCTAGTCTCCCATGGAGACTATTGAAGCATTCCAAAAGTGAAAAAAAAAAAAAAAGGTTTTAAAAATATTACAAAAAATAAAAGAAGATATAAAAGTTTAAAATCACCCCCCTTTCACCTCATTCAAAATAAAACAAACAAAAAAAAAAAAAATTCGAACACACATTTGGTATCGCCACGTTCAGAATTGCCCGATCAATATGACAAAAGAATCCAATCGCTAAATGGTGTAACGAGAAAAAAGTCACCACAACATTGCAATAACGTGCAATAACAGGCGATCAAAAGATTGTACCTTTACTAATAGGATATCATTAACTCCTTTTCCAACATCGGGCATAATAGTACGCCGATGTCGGACACCCTCCCTTTGATGTGGGCTCCGGCAGTAAGCCCACATCTTTCCCGGGACATGTCAGCTGTTTTGAACAGATTACACTGACATGTGCCCGCAATAGCCACGGGTGGAATCGCGATCCACCCGCGGCTATTAACCAGTTAAATGCCGATATCAAACTGACAGCGACATTTAACAAGCGCTTACGGCTATCACGCCGGAAATACAAACACCGGTGACCCGCGTCACGTGATTGACGGTCACCGGTGAGTCGGCATGACAACCAGAGGTCTCCTGGAGTCCTCTATGGTTGTCAGTGCCGGATTGCTGTGAGCGCCACCCAGTGGTCGGCGCTCATAGCAAGTCAGCAATTCCATTACATAGAGGCGATCTGACCATCGCCTCTCTGTAGCAGAACCAATTGAGCTATGGCAGCTTCTAGTCTCCTATGGAGACTATTGAAGGATGCCAAAAGTTAAAGAAAAATGTTTTTAAAAAATATAAAAAAAAATTAAAAAATATAAAAGTTCAAATCATCCCCCTTTCACCCGATTCAAAATAAAATAAAAATAAAATCAAACATACACATATTTGGTATCACCTCGTTGAGAATCACCCGATCTATCAATGAAAAAAAAAGGATTAACCTGATCGCTGAATGGCGTAGTGAGACAAAAAAGTCAAAACACCAGAATTACGTTTTGTTTTGTCGACGCGACATTGCCTTAAAATGCAATAACAGGCACCACAGAACTTTGGAGGTTGAAAGAGGAAGAAAATGTTAACAATGATACCCACCTTTCTATGAACATAAATCATTGTGAAATGCTCACGTACCTTGTCCCTGTCTCTTTTTAAGCAGTGAGGCACATTGTGCATTAGTGGCCATATCCAAGGCCAATTTTTTCTCATTATTCCGTAAATCTGTCCTTGCTCCTATAAAAACAATTAATGCATATCAGAGGTTTAAATCAATCCGAGCTCCACTCATTCTCACTTTACACTTAGCTTTTTAACCCTTTTCTCTGCCAGTGAATTTTTCAGCATTTTGCCACTGTTGGCCAATTTTTACATTTTGGAAAAAGTACAGAAAAAAATTCATACCAAACCCTCAGACATATAATTGGAAAATAAATCACAAGAAAAAGGGGGAACCAAACCCAGAGTACCAAACAGAGTGGGTTTTTACTGTATATATATGGTAAATCAAAGTATAAATAAAATAAAATACCACATTTAATTTGTACTACTGCAAAAATGGACCTTAATAAAAAAAATTGGACAATCGGAAAGAACCAACAAAAAAAAACACAAGAAAAAGCTGACTAAAAGTCCAGAGTATATAAAATATAAATTTTTATTAATATGCCAGGATAAATATGATGTGAGGTCAAAAATTCATACGTTAATAAATTTAGTAAAATTACAATGCATACAGTGGGGAAAAAAAGTATTTAGTCAGTCAGCAATAGTGCAAGTTCCACCACTTAAAAAGATGAGAGGCGTCTGTAATTTACATCATAGGTAGACCTCAACTATGGGAGACAAACTGAGAAAAAAAAATCCAGAAAATCACATTGTCTGTTTTTTTTTTCATTTTATTTGCATATTATGGTGGAAAATAAGTATTTGGTCAGAAACAAAATTTCATCTCAATACTTTGTGATATATCCTTTGTTGGCAATGACAGAGGTCAAACGTTTTCTGTAAGTCTTCACAAGGTTGCCACACACTGTTGTTGGTATGTTGGCCCATTCCTCCATGCAGATCTCCTCTAGAGCAGTGATGTTTTTGGCTTTTCGCTTGGCAACACGGACTTTCAACTCCCTCCAAAGGTTTTCTATAGGGTTGAGATCTGGAGACTGGCTAGGCCACTCCAGGACCTTGAAATGCTTCTTACGAAGCCACTCCTTCGTTGCCCTGGCGGTGTGCTTTGGATCATTGTCATATTGAAAGACCCAGCCACGTTTCATCTTCAATGCCCTTGCTGATGGAAGGAGGTTTGCACTCAAAATCTCACGATACATGGCCCCATTCATTCTTTCATGTACCCGGATCAGTCGTCCTGGCCCCTTTGCAGAGAAACAGCCCCAAAGCATGATGTTTCCACCACCATGCTTTACAGTAGGTATGGTGTTTGATGGATGCAACTCAGTATTCTTTTTCCTCCAAACACGACAAGTTGTGTTTCTACCAAACAGTTCCAGTTTGGTTTCATCAGACCATAGGACATTCTCCCAAAACTCCTCTGGATCATCCAAATGCTCTCTAGCAAACTTCAGACGGGCCCGGATATGTACAGGCTTAAGCAGTGGGACACGTCTGGCACTGCAGGATCTGAGTCCATGGTGGCGTAGTGTGTTACTTATGGTAGGCCTTGTTACATTGGTCCCAGCTCTCTGCAGTTCATTCACTAGGTCCCCCCGCGTGGTTCTGGGATTTTTGCTCACCGTTCTTGTGATCATTCTGACCCCACGGGGTGGGATTTTGCGTGGAGCACCAGATCGAGGGAGATTATCAGTGGTCTTGTATGTCTTCCATTTTCTAATTATTGCTCCCACAGTTGATTTCTTCACTCCAAGCTGGTTGGCTATTGCAGATTCAGTCTTCCCAGCCTGGTGCAGGGCTACAATTTTGTTTCTGGTGTCCTTTGACAGCTCTTTGGTCTTCACCATAGTGGAGTTTGGAGTCAGACTGTTTGAGGATGTGCACAGGTATCTTTTTATACGGATAACAAGTTTAAACAGGTGCCATTACTGCAGGTAATGAGTGGAGGAAAGAGGAGACTCTTAAAGAAGAAGTTACAGGTCTGTGAGAGCCAGAAATCTTAATTGCTTGTTTCTGACCAAATACTTATTTTCCACCATAATATGCAAATAAAATGAAAAAAAAACAGACAATGTGATTTTCTGGATTTTTTTTTCTCAGTTTGTCTCCCATAGTTGAGGTCTACCTATGATGTAAATTACAGACGCCTCTCATCTTTTTAAGTGGTGGAACTTGCACTATTGCTGACTGACTAAATACTTTTTTCCCCACTGTATCTGTATGCTGCAAAAGAAAGGGGCGCACACTTATCGAGATTATATAAGATAGATGTGGATATATCTCCGTGTAAAACTATGCAAAAATATCAAAAACTGTCAATATATATGCAAAATGTGCGATATACAGTTACAAAAATATTATACATAATGCATATGATAAAAAATAAGGAAAATCTCATATAAAAATAGTAAATTGCAAATAGTGTAAAAAATACACAGCCAAGTGTCTGTGTCCGAAAACGCTAAATACACTGGATAAAATAATAATAAAGTGCAAATGAAGAAATACACCACCAGGTGTCAGTATATCCACATCAGGTATTCAGTGACCAGGAATGAACATATGAAAGACAAGTTAAACATTATATAATCACTAGATTAAGGCCCGGATGCTATGGCATCGGAGGATAGTGACACACCTCTTGCCATGTTAACCCTCAACACACACACCTCCTCAACACACACTCCTGTCACCTTTCACCATCTCCACTCACTCTTTCACTCCACATACGACCCTTTCTCTCACTCCGTCTCTCATACTCACGCCGTCATCGCCGCTGCTCCACGATCCCCGACATCTTCTTCCGCCGACGCCATTCTGGATCCAGACGTTGTCCACGCCGGCGACATATTCTTGCGGCGGGGACAACGTCTGGATCCAGGATGGCGCCGGCGGAAGATGATGTCGGGGATCGTGCAGCAGCGGCGATGACGGCGTGAGTATGAGAGACGGAGTGAGAGAAAGGGTCGTATGTGGAGTGAAAGAGTGAGTGGACGTGAGTGGAGATGGTGAAAGGTGAGAGGAGTGTGTGTTGAGGAGGTGTGGTGTGTTGAGGGTTAACATGGCCAAGAGGTGTGCTGTGACGTCACCAGTTACAACTGGACGGAAGTTGTTACAACCCGGAAGCTGCTTAGCGCATTTTTTTATTATAGATAGTAGTAACAAGCAACTTACAAGATAGTACGATATGTTCCTGGTCTCCTGGATGGGCGCCCTCCCCTATGCGCGTTTCGGCACCCTGCCTTCGTCAGGGTGTATTTCTGCATTTGCACTTTATTATTATTTTATCCAGTGTATTTAGCGTTTTCGGACACACTGACACTTGGCTGTGTATTTTTTACACTATTTGCACGTTACTATTTTTATATGCGATTTTCCTTATTTTTTTATCATATGCACTATATAATATTTTTTTTAACTGTATATCTCACATTTTGCATATATATTATTGACACTTTTGGATATTTTTGCATAGTTCTACACGGAGATATATCCACATCTATCTTATATAATCTGGATAAGTGCGCCCCTTTTGCAGCATACAGATATGCATTGTAATTTTATTAAATTTATTAACGTATTAATTTTTGATCTCACATCATTTTTAACCTGGTATATTAATAAAAAGTTATATTTTATATACTCTGGACTTTGACTTGTGTTTTTTTATATAATTGTAAAAGTAGATACCTGGCAGACTGATGTAGAACTGCATTAAGATGCTAATGTGGATAAAGTTCAAAGTGGCAGTTTGACAAACTGTATAGTAATTTTTCATAAAAATGCTTAAAAGTTCTTATTTGTGGCTAAAAGTCTAACCATAGCAGAAAAATAGATGCACTACAACTTATTCTTTATTTTGCGAACACACCTCTAACACTTAACAAGTGGTAAATGGACTTCTGAAGATACTTAAACAGTGAATAGGTAGTGCCAAAAATAGCAGATTAGGCAAAAATGAATAGAAATCACAGAATGGAATCTCTAAGAGTTTCCTTTGGATGGAACTACCATAATATCCTGTTGGTGAATAAACTTTAAAGCACTATGAAGGGCCCATTATCCTGTATGGAGAAGTATGTGGAGCCTATTATACTGTACCAAGCAAGGGCTTTGTGGAGATTACAGTTGTAGAATCATACTGTGATGGTGCGGGGGGGGTCACGATTCTTTGCGGAGTAACTGTGTGGGGGGGGAGGGGAGAGTCGGGTCATCATACTGTGCAATAATAACAACCTCACAACCATTAATATGTTTAAGCCCTTAATGACCACCGATCGGAAAAGAGTCAGAAAACCTCCGGGGTCTTTGCTAACGGGGGTAGCCGAGACCCCGGATTACATGATCAGGGACAGATCACAGGATCACTGTTATTCACTGAATAATGGTGATCACAAAAAAAAAAAAAAAAAAATTGTGCCCGCTGTTTCAATAATAATAATAATCATCATCTTTATTTATATAGCGCCAATATATTCCGCAGCGCTTTACAGTTTAACAGTTTCAAAACACAAGTCATAAGTAACAATGTTAACAATACAATAATTAAATATGCGTTTTTTTTTTCCGCAGCGGCTTCAAAACGCATGGAAGAAGCCAAAACCGCGGAAAAATCGGCAAAATTAATTAGCATGCTGCATTTTTTATCGCGATGAGGTTTTTTCACGGTAAAAAAACGCATCAATGTGCACAAAAAGTGCAAAATGCATAGAAATGACTGGGAAGCTTATTTTTAGCGGTTTTATAGTGAAAACCGCAGTAAAAACCGCTAAAAAACCGCTGTGTGTGAACACAGCCTTACACATAGAATGATTTTGATTTGTGAGCGTGCTTGGCCGCTCTGAACAAATGTGTTTTGAGGGAGCGCCTAAAACTGTGCAAATTGTGGATAGTCCTAATTTCTTGGGGTAGAGCATTCCAGATTGGCGCAGCGTGGGAGAAGTCTTGGAGTCGGGAGTGGGAGGTACGGATTAGTGCAGAGGTTAGTCAAAAGTCGTTTGCAGAGCGCAGCAGTCGGTTAGGCCGATAGACAGAAATGAGGGAGGAGATGTAGGGGGTGCAGCACTATGGAGAGCTTTGTGGGTGAAAACAAGTACTTTGAATTGGATCCTATAATGAATGGGCAGCCAATGTAAGGACTGGCGAAGAGCAGACGCTTCTGAGTACCAATTAGCCAGGTAGATGACCCTGGCTGCTGCATTAAGTATGGACTGGAGAGGGGATAGTCGAGTAACGGGGAGGCCAATTAATAGAGCGTTGCAGTAATCCAGGCGGGAGTGGATCAATGCTACAGTGAGGGATATTGTTGTTTCCATGGTGAGAAAAGGGCGGATTCTAGAGATGTTCTTTAGGTGAAAGCGGCAAGAGATTGTATATGGGATGTGAAGGAGAGATTGGTGTCAAATATAACACCCAGACAGCGGGCCTGCTGCCGGAGTGTTATTATAGTGCCACTCACAGAGAGGGAAATGTCAGATTTAGGGAGGTTAGTAGACGGCGGGAGCAGAAGAAGTTCAGTTTTGGAGAGGTTGAGTTTTAGATAGAGAGCAGACATGATGTTGGAGACTGCGGACAATTACTGGCATTCTGTAGTACAGCGGGGCTAACGTCGGGGAATGACGTATATAGTTGTGTGTCATAAGCATAAAGATGGTACTGAAAGCCAAATCTGCTGATAGTCTGTCCAATTGGGGCCATGTAGAGAGAGAAGAGAAGGGGGCCAAGGACTGAGCCCTGAGGTACCCCGACAGCGAGAGGAAGAGGAGATGACGTGAAGCCAGAGAACAAAACACTGAAGGAGCGGTCAGAAAGATAGGAAGAGAACCAGGAGAGAGCAGTGTCCTTAATGCCTAGTGACTGGAGCCTAAAGAGTAGGAGACGGTGGTCAACAGTGTCAAAAGCTGCAGATAGGTCAAGAAGAATGAGCAGAGAGTAGTCACCGTTACGTTTTGCTGTCAGAAGTTCATTGGTCACTTTGATGAGTGCAGTTTCAGTCGAATGTAGGTGGCGGAAGCCGGACTGTGAAGGGTCTAGAAGGGAGTGAGTGGAGAGGTAATGGGTAAGCTGGGAGTAAACTTGGTGCTCCAAAAGTTTAGAGATGAAGGGGAGATTGGAGACTGGTCTGTAGTTGTTTGTGCAGGAAGGGTCAAGAGTGGTTTTCTTAAGTAATGGCGTAACGATGGCATGTTTGAAGGAGGATGGGAAAATGCCCGAGGAGAGGGAGAAATTAAAGATTGCAGTTAGGCGAGTTGTGACGACTGGAGAGACTGGAGGAGATGTGAGGGAATGGGGTCTGTAGTGCATGTGGTCGGACGAGAGGTAGAGAGGAGTCTGGAGACTTCTTCTGTGATGGGATCAAATGTGGAAAGTGAGCCAGGGGAGATGCAGGAAGGAATGGGAGTCACAGAACTTGGTGGTTGGGAGCAGATTTCCTGACGGATATTATCCATTTTTTCTGTAACGTGGGAGGCCAGGTCATCAGCACAAATGTCTGATAGGGGCTTGTGCTTTTGGCCTGAGGAGGGAGTAAAAGGTGTCAAAGAGTTTCTTGGGGTTGGTGGCTAGTGAGGAGATCAGGGTGATTAAGTAGGACTGTTTGGCAAGGTGAAGGGCAGCGTTATAGGCTCTTTACATGAATTTGAAGTAGATGAAGTCTTCTGGTGTGTGGGTTTTTCTCCACAGGCGTTCAGCACTCCTGGAGTGATTTCTTTCTTTTCTGACATGATATACAGGTGATTCTTAAAAAATTAGAATATCATCAAAAAGTTAATTTATTTCAGTCTTCAATACAAAAAGTGAAACTCATCTATTATATAGAGTCATTACAAATAGTGGTCTAATTCAAGTGTTTATCATCAACAATAACAGAAATAATGGCTTACAGCAAATGAAAACCCAAAAGTCATTATCTCAGTAAATTAGAATACTTTAAAACACCAGCTTGAAAAATGATTTTAAAATCCAAAATGTTGGCCTACTGAAATGTATGTTCAGTAAATGCACTCAATACTTGGTCAGGGCTCCTTTTGCATCAATGTGGCATGGCATGGAGGCGATCAGTCTGTGGCACTGCTGAGGTGTTATGAAAGCCCAGGTTTCTTTGATAGCAGCCTTCAGCTCGTCTGCATTGTTGGGTCTGGTGTCTCATCTTCCTCTTGACAATACCCCATAGATTCTCTATGGGGTTAAGATCAGGCGAGTTTGCTAGCCAATCAAGCACAGTGATACTGCTGTTTTTAAACCAGGTATTGGTAATTTCGGCAGTGTGGACAGGTGACAAGTCCTGCTGGAGAATTAAATTTCGATCTCCAAAAATCTTGCCAGCAGAGGGAAGTATGAAGTGCTCTAAAATGTTCTGGTTGACCACCGCGCTGACTTTGGTCTTGATAAAACACAGTGGACCTACACCAGCAGATGACATGACTCCCCAAACCATCACTGATTGTCAAAACTTCACACTAGACCTCAAGCAGCTTGTATTGTGTGCCTCTCCACTCTTCCTTCAGACTCTGGGACCTTGATTTCCAAATGAAATGCAAAATTTACTTTTATCTGAAAACAACACCTTGGACCACTGAGCAACAGTCAAGTTTTTCTCCTTGGCCCAGGTAAGATGCTTCTGGCACATTGGTGATGAGTGGCTTGACACGAGGAATGCGACACTTGTAGCCCATGTCCTGGAAACATCTGTGTGTGGTGGCTCTTGAAGCAATGACTCCAGCAGCAGTCCACTCCTTGTGAATCTCCCCCAAATTTTTGAATGGTCTATTCTTAACAATCCTTTCAAGGCTGCAGTTATCCCGGTTGCTTGTGCACCTTTTTCTACCACACTTTTTTATTCCACTCATCGCTCCATTAATATGCTTGGATACAGCACTCTGAACAGCCAGCTTCTTTAGCAATGACCTTTTGTGGCTTACCCTCCTTGTGGAGAGTGTCAATGACTTCCTTCTGGACATCTGTCAAGTCAGCAGTCTTCCCCATGATTGTGGAGCCTACTAAAAACAGACTAAGGGACCTATTTAAACGCTTAGGAAGCCTTTGCAGGTGCTTTTTCTTAATTATTCTAGTTTACCGAGATGACTTTTGGGTTTTCATTGGCTGCAAGCCATAATCATTAACAGAAATAAACACTTGAAATAGATCATTCTATTTGTAATGACTCTATAATATAAGAGTTTCAATTTTTTTTTTATTGATGAACTGAAATAAATTAACTTTTTGATGATATTCTAATTTAGTGAGAAGCACTTGTATATTATTTCAATATTTTATTCTAAGATCTATTCATTATAATCTACTTTGTTCATGGGACAACAACTTTAAGTTTGTTTACTTATGAAAAAGTTTGTAATAACATTTGATGAAGGAAAAACATCCTGAATTGCAGACCTTTTTTTTATTCCAGAAATATGAAGGTTGGCCTGCAACTTTGTTCAAGCTTTTAATTTTGGCCCTCTGTGTATTTGAGTTTGACCGCCCTACGCTAAGGGCATTGGAAGATGCAAATCACATGACTGATAAGTGTATAGATGCCAAGTAGCGGTCATGTGTTTCACATTCAACTCTCTTTCTTAGGGTACCGTTACACTTAGCGATGCACCAGCGATCCAGATCACGATATGACCCGGTAAGGATCGCTGGTGCATCGCTAAGTGGTCGCTAGTGAGCTGCCAAACAGGAAGATCTCACCAGCGACATAGCAGCGGTCGGGGGTCGCTACTTACCTGTCAAACGAGGCGATCCTGACGTCCTCCCGCCCGAGTTCACGCGTTGCTTGTCACCACAGCAGGAAGTGGCCGACGAGAAACGGCCCAGGACGTTCTCGCGCGATCAGCGATAACCAGCGGGGGAGCCGGTCGGAGGCAAGTATCACACATAGCGATATCGCTAGCAATATCGCTGCTGCGTCACAAAACCAGTGACGTTACAGCGATATTGCTAGCGATATCGCTTAGTGTGTCGGGGCCTTAACCTGATGCAGGTTTCTATTAACAATAAGATAACTCCTTTGATGAGGACTTCTTAAAAAAAGCAACAAGCTCACCTTTTAAGAGCAACAATTCTACGATGTCGGCATATCCTTTCCATGCAGCAGCATGCAGAGAAGTGTCACCAAGCTTGTTCTAACAGATGAAAGCAAACCATAAGCCTCAGTTTCTCTACTTAACAACTCACACGGATAAAAGCGAGCACACCCAGTCTAAACAGTATGATTCCCTATGTCTTCAAAATGTATCCCTGAGACACTCACAAGATCTGCTCTACTCATACAATAATATTTCTCCTAACCAAAAGGGCGAGATGTACGTTACCAAGAGCAGATTTTGGAAAAGGCTGAAGACGCCAGAACTACTGAGAATACAGTGATTGAAGAGAGAAGACCCTCAGCTCAGGTCCATGACATGCATTTGATTTGGGGTTTGTGACTGGATGTGTCACTTCTGTGTCTTTATAGAGAATAGATCTCCAGTATGTACATAACACCACATCATACTCATACATCTTGCTATTGCATATACAAAAGACGGGATCACATACCTGTTGGTTGAGTTCAATGTTTGGCTGTGACAGCAAGACTTCTACAACATCTAGAAGATGAAAAAGTAAAATGCATAAGAGTGACCAAATACACATCAGTCAAGAGATTATAGTGCACTTTTTAAGAGCACCGTATTACGGTGAATGGTCTACCAAAAGTAAAGGGCCAATTGCATGAATGCTGCTAAGAAACAAACCAATGCACCCACAGCTACGAGTTGGCTTTTTTCATGAGAGGCTTCCTCCCTCGACAATGACTGACGCTGATGGCCTACCTGGTGCATCTCCCTGTACACCCTCTTTGCTTGTGAAGTAGCACTTATATCTGACCAGCTTCTCCATCCTTCTATAGAGCACACTCCAATAATCAGTGAGCTGCCACCATTACAAGCGCCATGCCCTTCCTAAACTAAACCTCCTTCTCTTCGCTATATTTTTCTAATCGCATGGTAATCGCAAAGAAAGTAAAACGATATGTACAAAGTAGAGTTTAAAATGAAATCATGTGTATTATATAATTATTTTACACTTCAATCTATTGGGCTACACTTTTAATACCTTTTCAATAAAGTTTGTAATGCAATGCGACATTACATGAATTTAACATAGAAAAAATGTTTTACAAGTCACGGAAAAGCAACAATTTGACCAACTTCTTAAATCTTGTACACTTCAATCCAACAAAAAGGAATCTGGAGAAGTCATTTTCAGTCACATATTCCAGTTCCAAACAAAAGCAAAATATAACAAATGGCATATGAAGACAGCAGCTACAAATACCTCTATGTCCCCCGTGACATGCCCAATATAAGGCAGTGCTTCCAGCTTTATCCAAGCCGTTGACTCCAACTCGGTTCTCTAAGCACTCTCTTAGCCAGCTAAGGTTACCTGGAATGTAGAAAGGAAGATGTAATTGGAAGGCAAACCAGAAGATATCACCCTCCTTATAAACATTACAAATGTCACAAATGTTGATTATCAGATAATTACTAATACACGGTGGACATAAAAAGTCTACACAGCCCTGTTAAAATGCCAGGTTTTTGCAGTGGAAGAAGTTCTGAAACGATTTTTCTTGGTATGGAAATTTTTTTGGAAATTTTTGGGGTAGAAAAAGTAAAAGAAAGAACTAAAATAATTTGGTTACATAAATAGTCACACACAAACTATGAGACACAATCCTTTCAGCATGGCACAACTAGAATTGGCAATCCTTGCCCACTCTTTCTTGACGTAGTGCTCCAAATCTGTCGGATTGCAAGAGTTATCTCCTGCATAAAGCTCTCTTTAGGTCAACCCACAGATTTTCAATCGGATTCAAGTCTGGGCTCTGGCTGGGACAATACAAGTCTTTGTTCTTCTGGTGAAGCCATTCTTTTGTTGATGTAGCAGTAGGTTCAGGGTAATTTTCATACTGAAAGGTGAAATTCAACTTCAGGTTTTATTTTAGCAAAGGCCTGAAGGTTTTCATGCAAAATTGAATATTTGGAGCTGTTCATAATCCTCTCCACCTTGACTAAAGCCCCACTTCCAGCTACAGAAAAACTGAAGCAGAATATAGCCTCCACCATACCTCACTCCGGGTATGGACTTCCTTTGGTGAAGCGCAGTATTGGCTTTGCACCAAAAATAATAATTTCAATATTATAGCCAAAAGGTTCAACTTTGATCCCAACAGAGCATAACACTTTCTCAAATTCTTTTGGTGGACTTGACATAGATTTTGACAAAATATAGCCAGGCTTAGACATTTGTCTTTTTAAAAATTGCTTGTTTTTCCACCATAACCCCAGGTCAGACAGATTGCTTGGGAGATTGTTTTCACATGAAGTACACAACCAGTACTTGCCAGAAATTCCTACAGTTCCTTTAAAGTTACTGTAGTCTTCTTTGCAGCCTCCAATATCAGTTTTCTTCATGCCTTTGCATCAATTTTTGAAGACCATCCAGCACTGGGTAATATCACTTTTCTGCTAATTTAAGCCAATTCTTGATATACCATGGAACACAGTGAAGACTATCTTAATGTCTCTGAAATATTTTTGTTCCCTCCTGCCGACTGATAACCGCTTGCATTTGCAGCGTTGAAGCGGTTTACTTAACATGGCTTTTGCTGTAAATTACAATTTCAAAATATTAGGAAAATCCTGCGAGGACAGCTAAGTGTTATATGTGGTTTATCAGAAACACTTTAAATGGTAGCAAGTATGTACTCACCTCCAATTTAACATGAGTTTAAGGGCTCTCACGCGACAATGCACAAACTGGCCACGGCTCTCATGACCAGAGTATGACAGATTAATTTTTTTCTTTTAACCTATCACGCTCTGATTGGGAGATCTGCAGCCAGTCCGTGCTCGGACCAATTTGCACGTGTCTCTGCATGAGTCCTAAGTGTGAGAAGCTAATTCTGCACACAACCACATCCCCAATTAGAAGTCCACATTTATGCAAATATTTTATTTTATTTTCATTGTCCCCTCCCTCCAAACTGATTTCTGTTTGTTTCTCAAATCGATTTGTACAGAATATAAGTAACATTAAGATAAAAAAAAGTTATGAAATTCTTCCTCTTGGTATAATTTTTAATTACATGTCAAAAACTTAGCATTTTAACTGGGAAACGTGGACTTTTATATCCGCTTTATCTGTTTGGAGCAATACTGGTGAACATTCAACTACAATTCAAATGCTTTTTTGTGTACTAATTTTGTCACTTTTAAGATTTCTACCCGCTGTCCGTTATATGTTGCTAATATTCAGAGGCTAAAACCCTGTAACAAAAAAAAAAAAAAAAAGACCTGCTCACAGCTGAAAAGTAGTTGTCTGTGCGAGCTAAACAGACTGTACTCCAGAATAAGACAATTCACATGCACTGACATACTGTAGTAAACTAGAAGCAAAGGAGAAAGATTGGTGCCTCTGATTAGAGGCTGGACTTTACACTCTACTTAAAGGGCCTTTTACACTAAGCAACGCACCAGCGATAACGATAGCGATCCGACCAGGCATAGATCGCTGTTGTGTCGTTACGTGATCGCTAGATAGCTTTCAAACAGTCCACTGTTTGTCGCTGCTACCTTTCACACTTAACGAGATCGCTAGCGTGATCGCTGTCGCGTCACAATATCGGTGTCGCTTGAGCGATATCATTAGCGATCTCGCTTAGTGTAAAACCCCCTTAAGAACAACATGGCCAGCAGTTCGGGAAGGATAGGGCTGTCCGGCCTTATTTACCACACGTACAGAGGAGTGTTGCCAGAAATAGCCATGCAGTATGTACCCCACCAGCATAAGCGTCATAATGCTGCAAGGCCAATAATGCGGAGAAAATATTGGGATTTTTCCTTTTCCTTTATGGAGCATAGTATGGCAATCAATCTATTTAGGCAATATAGAATTGATTTTGAAATTTTCTTCATACGGAAAATGTAAAGTTTCTCAGACAGCTAATTAATAGAATTTGATAAAAGAGAATCTGTCAGAATCTGTCACAGGAAGCCGAATAAAATGATATCTTGGATCCAATGTCTTATTTCAGAGAAATCCACATTTTTCTTAATACACAAATGAGCTATTAAGATCTAAGGGCCGGACAAAGATCTCCAAGAATCTGCCTCCAAAACATATTTTAAATTAAATGGGGAGTTACCAGTGTGATATGTAATAGCTGCTCTCCTTGCAGAGCTGTGCGTGATTACAACTAACACAGTAAAGCATTTGTGTATTTTTTTTTTTTTTTTTTTTGTTAGGGAGGAGTGGTAACCAAAAAAAAAAATTTATTTTTTCTGATTACGTTTACTGATTAGGCTAATTAACCCTATATTTTGATAGATCAAACTTCTAAATGCAGCAATACAAAATATGTTTATTTTTTTATATTTATTGGGAAAAAAGGAGATTGATTTGAAATTTAGCTTTGTACTTCATTTTTTAGTCCCCTAAGGGGACTTTAACCTGCAGTCCTCTGGTTGTTTATACACAGTATTGCAGTATATCGTATAAATCTTGGCCTCATTTGAACCTCAGCATTCAGAAGAAGAGTACCAAGAAGGTGGTGATGAGGTCATCCAGTAGGCCCCCAGGTTCAATAGTAACTCATTGGCACACCATGCACTCAGGGCACTGGTGTGAGCCGGTAAGCACAATCAGCGGCATGTAATCCATTTAAATGCTGTTGTCAGAGATTGACAACAGCATTTAAATGGATGACAGCAGCGTCCGGAGCTCATTTCCCGCCTTGGCTGTTAAGAGACAAATGCCAGCTATTTAATATAGCCAGTATCTGCTGCATGTGGAAAGCTCAACTTCTCAGCCTTCACCAATGTACTGTATGTGATATTGTGTTAAAGAATGAAAGGAGTTTTCTAGTTGCAGAAAAACTCTGTCCCATGGAGTAGTTTGTTTAAAAAAAATAAAATATATATATATTCTTTACGCATTCTCCCTAGGTCCAGGGTCGAGTCTCCGACACTGCTCCCGTTGTCCGATACGGTCTGCAGCTCTGAAGTCTCTTCAATAACACTGCAGTTTTGCCCATGTAGCTGGCACAAGCCCATTAGAGCGACTGAAATCATACATTGGCTGCAGTGCTCTTGATGTGACAAGAGCATTGCAGATGATAACGGACACCTTGAACAGCAGCACAGACTCGGTGCTAAACCCGGAGAGGCCGAGGAACAAAAACCTTTCACAAGGTTAATGGTGACTATCTGGTACTCAGTAATCATCCAATGAAAACGATCAATACTAAAATTGCATGTGAGTAGATGAATTAGATGAGATAAAACAAAGTTTGTACGGAGTTAGCATTAATGGGACCTGTCGGCAAGTTTTCACATATGGAAGGAGAAGTCCAAGTGTATTAACCCTAGTACACGCCCAGCCTGATTTGCACCAAAAAAAAAACAAAAAAAAAACAAAAAAAACTTCATTTCCAGAAGCGTCTTCTAATATGTTTATTCAGAAAGGGGTGACAGGAACCCTTTAAAAAGAAAACAAAAGTCCTGGTAAGTAGATAACACTCACCTCTTTTAGCTGCTTCATGCAGTGGATTATCAATGGATTCAGCCTGTTCTGCAACTGGAAAGAAAAGAGCTCCATTTTTCATTTCGACACATATGTGCAAGCAGCCAAATATCTTATCAAGAAATATTTCGTTACACCATTTCTTTATATACACATTGGTATTTTTTGCTAAATTATCTTGCTAGTCTTGGAAACCTGGTTATTGGTGACATAACATTAGTGCCATCGTGCTGCCCCATTGACTTAATGATCCAGAATTCTGCAGGTCTGCAGCAGAATTTGCTCGCGTTACAATTGAAAATTGTTTAAATCTAATTAATTTTGCATTTTAAAGTGCAAAATCTATAGTAAATCTACAGTCGTGAGCAAAAAGTTTTAAAATTGATACAAATTTTGGTTTTGACAACGTCTGGTGCTTTAGGCTATGTTCACACACTGCTTTCTTTACTGCAGCCAAAAGCCGCTTACAAAAGGGTTTTGCTGCAAATTTGTCATCTATCTACAGTACATGTTTAATAAAGTTCGTTTCATTCGTCAAAAATTCGTGGTTGCGTTTTTAAAGTCTCATTGCCTCCTATGGTGAAAAAACGCTGAAAGAATTGATGTTACGGTTTAAAAAGAAAAAAAAAAAAAAAAAAAAACAGTTTTCCAATTCAGTCAGAAAAAATAAAATAGTGCATGAGATTACTGGAGAACAATTATAAGCAATCCATAAGAATTTGACCCTTATTTTTCAAAGCTTCTGCAATTTGTGGTGGCGTGCCGGACACTGAGCCGTTTGTCACCTTTGCTTTGTGACATGGCGCTCCAACATGCTGTAAAACACTGTTTATCACTAAACTGCTCCTAGATCGCTGGCAGAAATTGATCTTGGAGGATGTTTAGATGCCAATCTTTCTTCATGGCAGTATTCTTGGGCAAAACTGTGAGCGAGTCCACTCCCTTGGATGAAAAGTATGAACGGTGTCATGATGCTTTACTGTTGGCATGGCGCACCTCAGTACTCTGCAGTCCAATCTCTGTACTTCCTGCAGAGTTATTTTCTCTGATGAAGCCCCCTTCAGACTGTTTGGGAATCTGGAAGAATGAATGTCGGATGAAGTAGTGAGCACTCTCATGAGTCCTGTGTCATGCCAACAGTAACGTATTCCAAGACCTTTCATGTGTGGGAGCTTTTCATCATCCAGGAAGTGGTATCACTTGCAATTTTGTAGTATTAAGAAAAATTGATAGCTATGTATCAACAAAAAAAAAATAGGTAAAGTTAGGCTGGATTATACTACAGTGTTGTATTTGGATCGTTGGCTACATAGACATGAAATAAGTACTGTTGCCATATCCATTTGCACCATAACCAGGTCTGTTGCATTTGGCCAACCAGCAGGATTATTATCAGCAAGTAGAGGCATAGACGTCCATTTGTATAGCTAGATGATATATCTGGAATTATTACAGTCACATCTAAAAAGAACACTCCAATAATGAGATCATCACGACTGTGAGGAGGAATACATTTTATTCTGCCCATTTCTACATTTTAAAAAGCTGACATTAAGACTTCCTCTTTAACTCAAAAGATATGAGCCAAAAATCAAGGCTTCCTATACCCTCCCTAGGTTCTCCTGGTGTCAAACTGCTTGCTCTGCAAATCGTTCTTCGTGGGAAGAAAAAAAAAAAAAACACCACACTGTTTTCCTCCTTTTCCTTTATAACTTGCAGCTCAGTGTATGTCCAAAGTCTCAGGCCATCCACATTGCATTTGGGCCACGTTAGTGGATCCTTCAGGGCTTCTGGCTGAAGCCATGAAAAACTTGATTCGGGTGTAATCTCTAAGAGGCCATTCACTTTAATAAGGCAAATGAGTCATTATGTCCTCCACCTTGCCTCCGTTTTGGCAGTGACTGTGCCTTATTGAGGCTTGGAGCACCGAAAACAATCCCACACAACTCAACCTTCAAACTTAGCAAACACATCAATGCCCTAAACAAACAGGGGAGAGCTTTGGTCTATATGAGGGCGCTATATAAGCAGACAAAAGAAAAAAATGCTGATTACAATGTAATGTCTATTGCTAGTAGTACATCACCTAGATTTCAACATTTGACCAAACTACAACGCATCTGTGAAAAGCGAGCTGTCAAAGTGTCGGGACGTATGGAAAGCCAACGGCTCCCAGGAGGAATAAGGTTAATTTTCTCCTGGCAGTCAGGATTTCAGTAACATGACCGGACAGCACTGTAACGCTACTAACCTGCAGATTAACCCCATGTCTGCACATTAATAGCATTTGGGACATTAAGTTTATTTATCCCGGCGGTCAGCGGCTTTCAGTAACTACGCCCCGATACTGACTGACTGACAGCCTGCTCTGCACTGATGGACTGCTGAGTGATATCCTCCCGGTAGCCAGGCTTTCAGCGCAGTGGCCGCACAGCTTTACAACACCATAACCTGCAGAGTAACCTCATATCGGCAGGTGAATAGCATTTGGGATATGACAAGTTCCCTAGAAAATTAGAAAAATTATTTAGAAGTCAGACAAATACCCTTATTTTAAATCCTATAACCTACAGAAAAGCAGGGGACATAAAATCTGCAGTTCTTGACCAGCCCCAGTCTCATGAAGGTGGCACAGAAGAATCTTACCATAATTACTTGGTATGAGTCCAGTTTTTCCTTTACAGGTGCCCTTCCACCAATTTGTATCACTCTGTGAAAAAGAGAACACTTTTCAGACAAGTACTCTATATACACGAATGAAGACCAATGCCAGGAGAGAAAAACCCTGTAAGGCTGCTTTCAGACAAGTTTAACATTTCAGTGCTGGTGTTATGGACGCACCCCTGAGACGTCCAGTAGGTCATCAGAAACGGAGCCAGACCACTAATGCTCCGATTCTGATGAACGACAAGTGGTCAATGGATTGCGTCTGTAATACAGGTGCAAAAAAGAAGTGTATTTGCAGTGTGACAGCAGCCTTATGTTGGGTAAGCTAACAAGGTGCAATGATTTATAGATGTTATATATATCGAGCTAGATTATAAACATTTCCACATATTTCAATATTATACTGGATATTTTTACGCATTTACCACAATAGATGGAGCATTCCAGTGCTCACATAGTGCCATTTTCTCATTATAGCATATTATTAGCTGCTCAAGTAACACACAAATGGCCAAAGTCTACTAGATCGACAGTCATGAAGGTTCTTGAAGATGACCAAGAGGAACAAATCCTTTTAGCGCGCTGTGGATTCTACAATTTAACTACTTTTTTTTAAATGGATTTTTATCAAGTTTATTGGGGGGGGGGTGGATTTAAACATTATTAATTGCAGGTACATTTCAGCCATTTCCAATGAAGCCCAGCCTTCGTGGCCACAACCTGTCACTTTATTGCTTAAATTACGGCTGTATACAGATGGCTTATCACAGCAATCAGGGACCTACTGAAGGTGTCTACAGTGTTCATCTTTGCATTCCTATGTATTGTACCTCCAGTCAAAACATCTTTGCCAAATGGAAGACCGCTCACGATGAGAGTTGAGCTGAACTCACTTGACATTTACACACACACTAATATATGACATATACAGTACAGACCAAAAATTTGGACACCTTCTCATTCAAAGAGTTTTCTTTACTTTCATGACTATGAAAATTGTAGATTCACTCTGAAGGCATCAAAACTATGAATTTACACATGTGGAATTATATAATTAACAAAAAAGTGTGAAACAACTGAAAATATGTCTTATATTCTAGGTTCTTCAAAGTAGCCACCTTTTGCTTTGATTATGGCTTTGCACACTCTTGGCATTCTCTTGATGAGCTTCAAGAGGTAGTCTCCGAAAAAGGACTTCCAACAGTCTTGAAGGAGTTCCTAGAGATGCTTAGCACTTGTTGGCCCTTTTGCCTTCACTCTGCGGTCCAGCTCACCCCAAACCATCTCAATTGGGTTCAGGTCTGGTGACTGTGGAGGCCAGGTCATCTGGCGTAGCACCCCATCTCTCTCCTTCTTGGTCAAATAGCCCTTACACAGCCTGGAGGTGTGTTTGGGATCATTGTCCTGTTGAAAAATAAATGATGGTCCAACTAAACGCAAACCAGATGGAATAGCATGCCGCGGCAAGATGCTGTGGTAGCCATGCTGGTTCAGTATGCCTTCAATTTTGAATAAATCCCCAACAGCGTCACCAGCAAAGCACCCCCACACTATCATACCTCCTCCTCCATGCTTCACGGTGGGAACCAGGCATGTAGAGTCCATCCGTTCACCTTTTCTGCATCGCACAAAGACATGGTGGTTGGAACTGAAGATCTCAAATTTGGACTCATCAGACCAAAGCACAGATTTTCACTGGTCTAATGTCCATTCCTTGTGTTCTTTAGCCCAAACAAGTCTCTTCTGCTTGTTGCCTGTCCTTAGCAGTGGTTTCCTAGCAGCTATTTTACCATGAAGGCCTGCTGCACAAAGTCTCCTCTTAACAGTTGTTGTAGAGATGTGTCTGCTGCTAGAACTCTGTGTGGCATTGACCTGGTCTCTAATCTGAGCTGCTGTTAACCTGCGATTTCTGAGGCTGGTGACTCGGATGAACTTATCCTCCACAGCAGAGGTGACTCTTGGTCTTCCTTTCCTGGGGCGGTCCTCATGTGAGCCAGTTTCTTTGTAGCGCTTGATGGTTTTTGCCACTGCACTTGGGGACACTTTCAACGTTTTCCCAATTTTTCGGACTGACTGACCTTCATTTCTTAAAATAATGATGGCCACTCATTTTTCTTTACTTAGAATTTTGTATTATGGCAAGAAAAAAGCAGCTAACAGTCTATTCAGTAGGACTATCAGCTGTGTATCCACCAGACTTCTGCACAACACAACTGATGGTCCCAACCCCATTTATAAGGCAAGAAATCCCACTTATTAAACCTGACAGGGCACATCCTGTGAAGTGAAAACCATTTCCGGTGACTACCTCTTGAAGCTCATCAAGAGAATGCCAAGAGTGTGCAAAGCAGTAATCAAAGCAAAAGGTGGCTACTTTGAAGAACCTAGAATATAAGACATATTTTCACTTGTTTCACACTTTTTTGTTAATTATATAATTGCACATGTGTAAATTCATAGTTTTGATGCCTTCAGAGTGAATCTACAATTTTCATAGTCATGAAAATAAAGGGAACTCTTTGAATGAGAAGGTGTATCCAAACTTTTTGTCTGTACTGTACATAAATATATATATACACATACATACATGTATATATATATATATATATATATATATATATATATATATATATATATATATATATATATATATATACACACACACACACACACTCCGTGTCCTGCTCCATATACTTTTAATATATACGCTCAAAAAAATAAAGGCAACACTTAAACAACAGAATATAACTCCAAGTAGGTCAAACTTCTGTGAAATCAAACTGTCCACTTAGGAAGCAACACTGATTGACAATCAATTTCACATGCTGTTGTGCGAATGGAATAGACAGCAGATGGAAATTATTGGCAATTATCAAGACACACTCAATAAAGGAGTGGTTCTGCAGGTGGGCACCACAGACCACATCTCAGGACCAATGCTTTCTGGCTGACGTTTTGGTCACTTTTGAATGTTGGTTGTGCTTTCACACTCATGGTAGCATGAGAGACTCTACAACCCACATAAGTGGCTCAGGTAGTGCAGCTCATCCAGGATGGCACATCAATGCGAGCTGTGTCAAGAAGGTTTGCTATGTCTGTCAGCGTAGTGTCCAGAGGCTGGAGGCGCTACAGGAGACACGCCAGTACACCTGGAGATGTGGAGGGGGCCGTAGGAGGGCAACCTCAGCCTTTGTGCAAGGAGGAACAGAAGGAGCACTGCCAGAGCCCTGGAAAATGACCTCCACCAGGCCACAAATGTGCATGTGTCTGCACAAACTGTTAGAAACCATCTCCATGAGGATGGTCTGAGGGCCCGACATCCACAGATGGGGGTTGTGCTCATAGCCCAACACCGTGCAGGACGCTTGGCATTTGCCACAGAACACCAGGATTGGCAAATTCACCACTGGCGCCCTGTGCTCTTCACAGATGAAAGCAGGTTCACACTGAACACATCACAGACGTGAAAGAGTCTGGAGGCGCCGTGGAGAGCGATCTGCTGCCTGCAACATCCTTCAGCATGACCGGTTTCGCAGTGGTTCAGTAATGGTGTGGAGTGGCATTTCTTTGGAGGGCCGCACAGCCCTCCATGTGCTCGCCAGAGGTAGCCTGACTGCCATTAGGTACAGAGATGAGATCCTCAG
Source organism: Dendrobates tinctorius (assembly GCF_039654945.1). Classification (NCBI taxonomy): domain Eukaryota; kingdom Metazoa; phylum Chordata; class Amphibia; order Anura; family Dendrobatidae; genus Dendrobates; species Dendrobates tinctorius. Next base: position 20,162,418 of record NW_027361802.1, on the reverse strand, counting down.
ACCCCTTGTGAGACCATATGCTGGTGTGGTTGGCACTGGGTTCCTCCTAATGCAGGACAATGCCAGACCTCATGTGGCTGGAGTGTGTCATCAGTTCCTGCAAGATGAAGGCATTGAAGCTGTGGAGTGGCCCGCCCGTTCCCCAGACCTGAATCCAACTGAGCACATCTGGGACATCATGTCTTGCTCCATCCACCAACGTCACGTTGCACCACAGACTGTCCAGGAGTTGACCGATGCTTTAGTCCAGGTCTGGGAGAAGATCCCTCAGGAGACCATCCGCCGCCTCATCAGGAGCATGCCCAGGCGTTGTACAGTAGGGAGGTCATACAGGCACGTGGAGGCCGCACACAATACTGAGCCTCATTTTGACTTGTTTTAAGGACATTACATTCCACTTTAATTTTGTATGGGACTCAAAATCCAGACCTCCATTGGTTAATAAATTTGATTTCCATTGATGATTTGTGTGATTTTGTTGTCAGCACATTCAACTTTGTACAGAACAAAGTATTCAATGAAAATATTTCATTCAGATCTAGGTTGTGTTATTTGAGTGTTCTCTTTATTTTTTTTGAGCTGTGAATATATAACAATTCTTCCTCCAGATACATTATATACAGTATATCCCCACATACAGTATGTTTTCTCCACCCACATGTTATATATATTCCCCACATACATACATTATATATGCACACACACACATAGTATGTGCATATATTTTCTTACTCATCAGTAAAAATCTAGGAAATGAGTCAGGCGGAGATTGTGGGTCAATGACACACTTACCATATCTGAAATGTAAAGAATATCCCCTTCATCAAAGTATAGTTCATCAGGCTGAAAATAGAACAGACAATACATATAAGCTAATACAACTGGAAACTGGAGGTGAAATTATCTAATTGCCGCTGCCCAGTAGAATCTATTCTGAGAAACATCGCATTTGTTAGACCAGCATACAGTCATTCTTTCCCATCACTCCAACATGGTGGTTTTGTGACTGAGGAAGCCACAATCCGTTCTTATTCTATATTAACACTTAAGACGCCATCACTCCTCTGACCTGTGGCCCATTTTACGCAACTAAACTCTTACAATACTTAGCCTAATCATTTCATAAAGTGGGAGAAAAGTGATGAGAATGCAGATGGTGCATACCGTTCTAGGTTCAAATGTGTACAGCGCCCGGAAAACTTTCACTTGCCCTGCAAAAAGAAAGCAAAATACAAAATTATCAATAGTAGCAGTCATTCAATCATGGAAGTCATTTGCAACTACTTTGCAAGTTTTAAAGGGGATCTGTCACCTCATTTTTCCCCTATGAAATGCAGCCACCGGCATCAGGGGCTTATCTACAGCATTCTGTAATGCTGTAGATAAGCCCCCGGATGTAACCTGAAAGATAAGAAAAACAAGTTAGATTATACTCACCGGGTGGGTGGTCCAGTCTGATGGGTGTCGCAGGTCCGGGTCCTCCCATCTTCTAGCGATGTCGTCCTCCTCCTTGCTTCTGTCTCGGCTTCTGAGCAGGCGTATTATATCTGCCCTATTGAGGGCAGAGTAATGTACTGCAGTGCGCAGGCACCGGACCTCTCTGATCTTTCCCGGCGCCTGCGCACTGCAGTACTCTGCTCTGCCCTCAATAGGGCAGATATAATACGCCTGCACAGGAGCCGTGGCAGAAGTAAGGAGGAGGACGTCATCGCTAGAAGATGGGAGGTCCCGCGACACCCATCGGACCGGACCGCCGGGTGAGTATAATCTAACTCCTTTCTCAGGTTACATCGGGGGCTTATCTACAGCATTAGAGAATGCTGTAGATAAGCCCCTGATGGCGGTGGCCGAATCTCATAGGGGATAAAATAAGGTGACAGTTTCCCTTTAATTTAATGGCAAGAGGACAAGTTGTATAGCAAAAAGACGCCAGCACAAGACCTATGGGGATATACCGCTAGCAAATAAATACGTCAGGGCGTCTTACTACTTGTAAATGAGGGCTTTTCCATAAAAGAGCATTTCCCTCTTAGGCTATGTGCACACATTACAGATTTGCCTGCAGAATTTTCTGCATGGAATCTGCATCTCTTGGCAGAAAACGCAGATAAAAATCCACGTTTTTTTTTTTTGTGGATTGGCATGTCTTTTTAGCCCTGCGGATTTTATTAATTCAATGGGTGTAAAACGCATGCAGATCCGCAAAAAGAAATGACATGCTGCTGAAAATAAACCGCTGCGGATTCCGTGCGGAATTTTCCGCAGCATGTACACAGCTTTTTTTTTCCTATTGAATAACATTGGTTGGTCACACACTTGCGGTTCTGCTGCAAATCTGCAACGTGCGCACATACCCCCTTACTATTTGATAATTTTATTCTGTTCTTACCAATAAGAATTGCACAAATATTCCCTAAAACGATCCTGCTGAGCTAAGGACCGACTTTTGCTGCAACAAAACAATAATTGAAGTGTTAAAGGGATTTTACAGTCCTAGACAACCCCTTCTTAGTCAATTCAGAGCCCCATCGAAAATAAAAAATGAACGTGCCGCAGCTGGGCTGCTCCAGAAGGATAAGATAGATTCTAAGAAGCCTGAATGGATTAAAGCAGTGGTAGTCTAGTAGTAGACAACTCCTTTAAAAATATCCCTTTTTTACGGCACTAACCAAAAAGCAATTTAACTATTACTGTATTTTTTCTTTTAGGATATGTGCATGCACTGAGTATTTGAATGCAGAAAATTCTACATCTCTTGGCAGGAAAAACACAGCAGCAATCACTCCCATTTTAGGCTAGTTTCACATGAGCGTCCGCCTATGGGTGCATGCGGCCTGCGTACCCTATCTTTAGCACTGGGTACGCAGGCCATGCGCAGGTATGCTTTTGCCACCGCAGGCGTCCTTTTGACAGTGCGGCGACCTGCGCCAATCGCAACGTAGGCTTTAGCAGCAGCCACTCCCAGCTCACCGCTATCCACAAGACCTGGCGTCTCTGAACAGGGGCGACATCAGTAACGTTACTGCTCTAAACAGTCGCCGAGTCTCGAGGAGTGCAGCGAAACCCAGTGCCTCTACAGAGCACTAACGTCACTGCTCTTCAGGCCTTCTTGCTCATCTGTGCTCCGGACTACATTGGATTTGGTGGACTACGTCAGACCTGCATGGGAACTTTTTCTTGCTAATAAAATTGTGAACCAGTGGAAGTGTAAGGCTATGTTTATTTAAATAAAGAGTGCATGCATTTTTTTTTCTTTTTACTTACTGGGTTAGTAACTGGGGTGTCTGATAGACACCTCTCCATTACCAACACCAGAGATTGAGGTCAGCTGTGTTTTTGGACAATTCACAGCTGATTTCAACCTTAAGCACTGTTACCCCAATTGCCACACCAGGGCAATTGAGAAGAGAAGGGAAAAGCGCCAGAATTTGGACATCTACAGTTGTGGCCATAAGTATTGACACCCCTGCAATTCTGTCAGATAATTCTCAGTTTCTTCCTGAAAATGATTGCAATCACAAATTCTTTGGTATTATTATCTTCATTTAATTTGTCTTAAATGAAAAAACACAAAAGAGAATGAAGCAAAAAGCAAAACATTGATCATTTCACACAAAACTCCAAAAATGGGCCAGACAAAAGTATTGGCACCCTCAGCCTAATACTTGGTTGCACAACCTTTAGCCAAAATAACTGCGACCAACCACTTCCGGTAACCATCAATGAGTTTCTTACAATGCTCTGCTGGAATTTTAGACCATTCTTCTTTGGCAAACTGCTCCAGGTCCCTGATATTTGAAGGATGCCTTCTCCAAACTGCCATTTTTAGATCTCTCCACAGGTGTTCTATGGGATTCAGGTCTGGACTCATTGCTGGCCACCTTAGAAGTCTGCAGTGCTTTCTCTCAAACAATTTTCTAGTGCTTTTTGAAGTGTGTTTTGGGTCATTGTCCTGCTGGAAGACCCATGACCTCTGAGGGAGACCCAGCTTTCTCACACTGGGTCCTACATTATGCTGCAAAATTTGTTGGTAGTCTTCAGACTTCATAATGCCATGCACACGGTCAAGCAGTCCAGTGCCAGAGGCAGCAAAGCAACCCCAAAACATCAGGGAACCTCCGCCATGTTTGACTGTAGGGACCGTGTTCTTTTCTTTGAATGCCTCTTTTTTTCTCCTGCAAACTCTATGTTGATGCCTTTGCCCAAAAAGCTCTACTTTTGTCTCATCTGACCAGAGAACATTCTTCCAAAACGTTTTAGGCTTTTTCAGGTAAGTTTTAGCAAACTCCAGCCTGGCTTTTTTATGTCTCGGGGTAAGAAGTGGGGTCTTCCTGGGTCTCCTACCATACAGTCCCTTTTCATTCAGACGCCGACGGATAGTACGGGGTTGACACTGTTGTACCCTCGGACTGCAGGGCAGCTTGAACTTGTTTGGATGTTAGTCGAGGTTCTTTATCCAACATCCGCACAATCTTGCGTTGAAATCTCGTCACTTTTTCTTTTCCGTCCACATCTAGGGAGGTTAGCCACAGTGCCATGGGCTTTAAACTTCTTGATGACACTGCGCACGGTAGACACAGGAACATTCAGGTCTTTGGAGATGGACTTGTAGCCTTGAGATTGCTCATGCTTCCTCACAATTTGGTTTCTCAAGTCCTCAGACAGTTCTTTGGTCTTCTTTCTTTTCTCCATGCTCAATGTGGTACACACAAGGACACAGGACAGAGGTTGAGTCAACTTTAATCCATGTCAACTGGCTGCACGTGTGATTTAGTTATTGCCAACACCTATTAGGTGCCACAGGTAAGTTACAGGTGCTGTTAATTACAAAAATTAGAGAAGCATCACATGATTTTTCGAACAGTGCCAATACTTTTGTCCACCCTCTTTTTTTATGCTTGGTGTGGAACTATATCCAATTTGGCTTTAGGACAATTCTGTGTTTTTTAATTTAAGACAAATTAAACAAAGATAATAACAAAGAATTTGTGTTTGCAATCATTTTCAGGAAGAAACTGAGTATTATCTGACAAAATTGCAGGGGTATCAATACTTTTGGCCACAACTGTAATGTGATGCGCCACATTTTGGGGCAGCTGCAGGCTAGTTTTTAGGCTGGGACGGGCCCAATAACAAGAGACCTTCCCAGCCTGATATCAGCTCACAGCTGTCTGCCTTATCTTTGGTGGTTATCAAAAATGGAGGGGAACCCACGTTTTTTTCCCCCCATTTAATTACAAAAAAACAGTCCAATAAGCTCCACAGGGTGCAATTACATAATGTCTGTGGGATTGTGCAACTTTTAGTCTATCGATACCTATTATAAATCTCTATAGATCTGGCAGAAAAAAGGACTACTCCAGTGATTAATGTAAAAATCCTTTATTGGTACATCAACTCAAAGTGATATACATATTACAACCACTTAAAAGAAAAAAATGTGTAGGATGCAAAAAACAGTCCCAGGGCACAATATAAAAACATTGTTGTCAATGGTAACTAAACCTTACAGCAAAATACCATCCATATCTACCTGAAGACTTCTGAATCAAACCCACCACATTGGTTGTAAATTTAAGATGGAAAGGTATACACACACAGAAAATACATAATAGATGGTAGTGTGAAGCATAGAATAAATAGATATACCATCATGTATATATAAAAACAAAAGACAGTAAACAGTGTGTGTGCAAATAATGCTCCAAGGTGTGACACTGTGGAAATCCGGAGGGAGAACTGAGCCAGTGCATACAAATGAGAAGACCAAGGTGAAAAATAAAATAACCACACAACCATTAATATGTTCAACCCGTTAACGACTGCCAATATGCATTAAAACAGCTGCTGGTAAAAGGCTACATATCGCTGTAACGCACCCCCCAGAGTCTGAAAATCTCCTGGTTCTTTGCTACCGGGGGTAGCAGAGACCCCTCCTCAAGAACATGATCAGGGACGGATTTTCCGATGTCCGATCACGTGATCGCTGTTATTCAGTGAATAAGAGCAATCACACAAAAAAAAAAAAGGGTGCCCATTGTTTCAATGATTTCTTTCTCTTCTGACATGTTAAACATGTCAGAGGGGAGAGAAATGATGTCCCGTGAGATCCCCTCCAGTATTACCGCCATCCCCCAGAAAGAAAAAAAAAAAATCTGACAGTCAGTGCCTGGCAACAATAGGGAATTTTTCCTATTGGTTTCTTTGATCACTATCACAGTGATCAAAATAATAATAATAAAAAAATAAAAAAAAAGTGTAAATCAAATCTCCCTTTATCACTTTATCACCCCCTTAGTTAGATAAAAATTACAAAATAAATTATTTTTTCCACTCTGCAGTTGGGCTTAGGGTTATGGCTAGGGCTGTGGTAACGGTTGCATTAGGGTAAAAAAAAATTAAAAAAAAAAAAAAAACATGATATGAAGGCTAGTGTTGAGCGCAAATACTCGCTACTTGAGTTTGCATCGGGTGCTCGGGTATGTATGCAGTATCGCGGATCCCTGCATTTTTATGGATCTAACAGCCACAAAACATTAGGAGTAGGGACTCGAGCACCCGCAAGATTTGGTGTGTACCCGAGCACCCGATGCAAGCTAGAGTAGCGAGCACTTAATACTAATGACGACATATTCAATATGATAACCTAAGGTTATCAAATACTATGTCATACCTGTGGGTTCAACATGCTCACTATACTTCTGGATAAAATCCTTGAGGGGTGCGGTTTCCAAAAAGGGGTCACTTGTGTGTGGGGGGGGGGGTTTCCACTGTTTAGGCACATCAGGGGTCTCCAAACATGACATTGTGTCCGCTAATTATTCCAGCAAATTTTACATTCAAAAAGTCAAACAGCGCTCCTTCCTTTCCGAGCCTTGCGCTCAAACAGATTTCTCCCACAAATATGGTATAGGCGTAGTCAGGAAAAGTTGCACATCACATTTTGGGGTCCCTTTTCTCCTGTTACCCTTGTGAAGATAAAAAAAAGTTTGTGTCTACATTAAATTTTTTCACAAAAAAATGATATGTTCATTTTTTTTCTTCCACAGTGCTTCAGTTCCTGTGAAGTACCTGCAGGGTTATCTTGAATGTGGTTTTGATCACCTTGAAGGGGTGCAGTTTTTAGAATGGTGTCACATTTGGGTATTTTCTGTCACACAAACCCCTCAAAGTGACTTCAAATGTGAGGTGGTCCTTAAAAAAATGCTTTTGTAAATTGTGTTGTAAAAATAAGATCGCTGATCAACTTTTAAACCCTTATAACTTGCTAACAAAAAAATTAACATTTTTCTGACTATAAGACGCACACCGTACCAGAAGACGCACCCCAAATTTTCAGAAGAAAAATAAGGAAAAAAATTAATGCATCAAATGAGAGTCCGTCTTACAGTCCAAATTATTCAGCTTACCGGGGGTATGGTAGGGTGTGTTAGGAAGCACTGGTGGAGCAGGGTCACAGGAGGTCTTCGGTGGTCTCGCAATGATCTGACTTACCCCAAGCTGGTGCAGCAGGTTTGGTGGTGCAGGGGGCACGTCTATCCCAGGCTGATGCGCAGCAGTTTTGGAGATGCTCGGTGGTACAGGGGCTCCGCCGACATTTTGTGAAAGCCCAGAGCCCCCGCACTTCCATTGCTGTGGTCTCCATGAAAATGGCCACCGGAGGCGGCGCATGCACAGAATGAGAACTCGTCTCCTGAGATCTCAATCTACACATGTGCCACTTCTGGCAGCCATTTTGCTGAGGCCAACGCATTACAGCAAAGGAAGTGCAGGGGCTCCAGGCTTTCACAAAATGTCGGCGGAGCCCCTGCACCACCGAGTATCTCCAAAACTGCCGCACACCAGCCTGGGAAGGATGTGTAGGGGCTCCGGGATTTCACAAAATGAAGGAGGAGCCCCTGCACTACCGAGCATGTGCAAAACTGCCGCGCATCAGCCTGGGATGAGACTCCTGGTAAGTTACATCCTGACTATAAGACGCAGCCCTGATTTTTCTCCAAAATTTTTGGGGAACAAAATGTGTCTTATGGTCTGAAAAATACGGTATGTTTCAAAAATTGTGCTGATGTAAAGTATACATGTGGGAAATGTTATTTATTAACCATTTTGTGTGACGTAAGTCTCTGATTTAAGAGCATAAAAATTAAAAGATTGAAAATTTCAAAATATTCTACAGATTTCAGGGTTTTTTTCACAAATAAACACATATCGAACAAATTTTACTACTATCCTGAAGAATAATATGTCACGAGAAAATAGTCTCAGAATCAGCGGGATCCGTTGAAGCGTTTCAGAGTTATTACCTCAAAGTGACAGTGGTCAGAATTGTAAAAATTGACCCGGTCATTAAGGGGTTATTACACCGGTAAACAAGCAGAATAGTAACCATATGAATGTGCCCAAGGGATGCCCAGGGGTATGTAACTCTCACATTAACACTTTTAGGCTACTATTTATTTGGCCTATCTATATAGCATTCACTTTTGTCTAAAAACGAATGGGAAAAAACAAAAATAAACCCAAAAAAAAACACAGCAAAACCTAATACCGTATAAACGTGAGTATAAGCTGAGATTTTCAGCCCATTTTTTTTTTTTTAATCTATGGAGCATCTTCTTGGGCCACCATTAACCCTTCTGCAGCATTTTATGGGGGTATTAATCTATGGAGCATCTTCTTGGGCCACCATTAACCCTTGTGCAGCACCCCCCCTGGCTTATACTCGAGTCAAAAAGTTTTCCCAGTTTTTTGTGGCAAAATTAGGGGTCTCGACTTATACTTGGGTCGGCTTATACTCGAGTATATACGGTACCTGCATTTTTACACCTACATATTGCTCTCTATGGGTGAAATGCTGCAGTCTGCAAAAAAATGCAGCAGTTTTCCCAAGTCAGTCAGGAGAAATAAAAAAAACGATGTGTGTGCATGAGATTTCTGAAATCTCATAGCTTTTGCTGGTACTGTAAAACGCAGGTTAAAATTTGCACTAAAAAAAATGCAGCAAAAACGCAACATGTGAACGTAGCCTTACGGATCAGATGATTTTAAAAGACTTAAAAAGGGCTATAGGTTTTTTTGGGGTTATAAAGTTTCCCCAATAATAAATTAATGAGCTTCCCCAGAGTTCAACTGCAGTATGTGTGCAGACCGGCCATCCACTGTAGCATTACTGCCTGTATAAGAAGTCCTGGGTACTCATGAGCAGATCCTTGAACTGTCCCTATTGTATAACCATTGTTCAGCCTTTCCCATTTGTTCCATAGACCTTGAATACCGAGAGAGTGCGCACATGTGACCATCAGTCTACATGTGCAGGTTCCGGAAGTTGTGCTCCGCCAGGATTACTTTCATCACCTATACTGTAGACCGTTACAGAAATTTTTCACAGACCCATTATTAAGTAGCTATTCTTCTTACCTCCCAGATATATACATGAATGTTCACCTCAACATCTACCGTAAGTGTTCTCAATAAGAAGTGACGAATAAGGCATTGACAGACATCGTTGGCAGCAGTTTCTCTCCCATAGGGACGAACATCGGGCATAATTGAAGAGAGGTGCTCATTTTCTATCTTTAGTAACACACCGCTCCTCCGCCTCCCTCTTTAGAATGGGGCAGAGCACTCCTAAGGATTTGCACTTCAAACCAGTGGTGTGGTCGTGAGTATGTGCATTCTCCTATGCGCCTTTGCATCAGAATCATGGAAGTAGTGCTGAGACACAAACCGGCTGGAACCAGCAATCAGACCAGCCATAGGAGGAGATCTCTAAAGCGTATGCTCCCTGTCTAGGACACTGGTCATTATGATGTAGCAGGTAACTAGCAGTAAAGTATAGAAAATCCCTCCATTATTGAGAAAGGAGTGGATTTGAATAAGAAGTACTGTAAGTGGCACAGTTGCTTGTTTCTACAATCACTTTGCAGTTTTACCCATTAATGAACATGGGGCCAATCCCTGTAGAAACATGATTATATAAACATGATTATATGCATAAGTGTCAGCGGAGTAGAATTTCAACTTGGAACAAATGCATTTCCTATAGAGTTGTTGAGAAGACATCAATTATGCAACGTACGCCTGAAAATGCAGGAAGAAACTGTACAAAACCCAGGAATCCTGCTGAGCTGCCTGTCCGTACACGCTGAATGACTAGTGCCCAACTTCTGCTGTAACACCATGACAGGAAGTGAAGGAAACGAGTTGAGACATCTTTCCTGCACCTAAAGGTGGTTCCGCCCTGCGCAATACTTGGTAAGTAACGTCTGTATCCGAGCCGTCATGCCCACTTCTACGTCCCACCATGTCAATCACGTGGAATCCAGTGCAATGGATTGTGCTACTGTGAATTGATCACTGCCCCTCCTCTGTGGTGAAGACTCAACACATGTCTATAAAGAGATGGTGTCATCTCATGATTGGCAGGAAAGGGAGGGGACTCATCACTCATCAGAGGTCTCCGACACTTCTATTAAGCTTATGTGAACCCGCCCTCATAATGCTAATTTCATGATCCGTGTACAGACCATAAAGGCCAAACTGACCCAAACTTAAAGACACATGAGACCAAGTTTGATCCAGGAGACCCGCCACCATACTGGGCATTATGGTCCATACATGGGCCGTGAAATATGCTAAAGTGAACTTGGCTTGAGGTGAAAAGGGATTAGAAAGAAGGGACAGCTCTTTTTCTAAAAAACACACCATTTTGTGTCAGTGGGTTGTACATGGTATTGCAGTCTATATTGTCCAGTCACAAGATACTGATGACCTATTCCTAAGGTAGGCCAAAAATATCAAGTCGGTGGGGATCTGACAATCACCAACTGCACAACTCAATCCATTCAACATGTAGTGGCTGCTGCCAAGTACTGCAGAACGACAGAAAAAACTGACGACACATCCTAGTCTGAATAGGTGCATACCAAAAAATAGCTTACATATCAAAATAAGGTAATGGTTGCACTCAATTGCATTAAGGCATCTCAAATATGAAATATATGAAGTTTGAATAGCATAATGGCTTCGAATTTAGAAAAAAACATATGAGATACTTAGCACAAGATTTGGCCAAAAGATGTGAGCCCATTCACCAACGTCAAGGTGATCTCATTGAACGGGTCCCTATTCTAACTGCCTCATGTGAACTACTGGCTAATAACAAGATAAAGCCTATATTTATTGGAGGATAGGAACCAAAAAGGGATTGGATCAGCCATAAAGTCGGCCATTTTGGATCCAACTTTATTTTTTCCAATGGGAAGAGAGTCATGTGACTCAAAGTTATTGAGAATTTCACAAGAAAAACAATGGTGTGCTTGATTTTAACGTAACTTTATTCTTTCATGAGTTATTTACAAGTTTATGACCACTTATAAAATGTGTTCAAAGCGCTGCCCATTGTGTTGGATTGTCAATGCAACCCTCTTCTCCCACTCTTGACACACTGATAGCAACACCGCAGAAGAAATGCTAGCACAGGCTTCCAGTATCCGTTGTTTCCGATGCTGCACATCTCGTATCTTCACAGCATAGACAATTGCCTTCAGATGACAACAAAGATAAAAGTCTAAGGGGGTCAGATCGGGAGACCTTGGTGGCCATTCAACTGGCCCACGACGACCAATCCACTTTCCAGGATCCTGCTCATGTAGGAATGCTCGGACCTGACACCCATAATTGATGGTATGGTGTGGTATATGGGGTACAAAGATAATGGGGCCATTCTTCATCAATGGAAACCTCAATGCCACTGGATATCTGAAATTGCTACATGATGATGTGTTGCCCTCTTTATGCACTGAAGATGGCATGTTCCCTGAGTTTTTCCAGCAAGATGGTGCACCACCACATTATGGGTGTCAGGTCCGAGCATTCCTACAAGGAATCTCACCCCCTTAGACTAGCATTTCTTCTGTGGTGTTGCTATCAGTGTGTCAAGAGTGGGAGAAGAGGGTTGCATTGACAATCCAACACAATGGGCAACACTTTGAACACATTTTATAAGTGGCCACCATGGTCACCACCCATCTTGAAAAGTTTCCCTCCTCCCCTATACTAATGTGCCACAAACAGGAAGTTGATATGACCAACCAGTCCCATTTTATTTAGGTGTAGCCATATACATGGCGCACCCTGTACTTATCTTTTATATTCTATAATTGAGATATACAAACTTCGTGCTATTGTAACCCCACCTTCTGCTTATTTTGTTCTAATTGTGGATATTTTTCAGTTATTGATTTTATAGTTAATTTGCTCATTAGTAATAGAGAGTTGGTATTTTATCATAATATTGTTGTTGCGTGCCATATCTATAGGTTTACGAATTCCAGTGGATACGCAACGCTTGGGTTAAATTACATATTACTGCATTTAATTATTAGCTAAATACATGTACAGTAAGCTACATGTCCTGCACTGATTCTAGATCTCAATGACGTCTACCTATATATCCATTCTATCTATTCTTCTCGGAGGGATCACGCTGTGAATTTACTGTTCTTGGCTGATGAAATGTCAGCTTTCCTGTGAGACGTGTGCGTAAAAATTGCGCGGCACACGCATGGTCCAAGTGCCGTGAGATTTTTTTCTTGCATCCACTGACTTTCATTGGTGAGTTTCGGCCGTTTCACGCGCCCATATGCACCATGGTGTGATCTTTTCCTCACTCCAATACCAGGTGAGGAAAAACTCGCAGATGAGCACAACCTCAATAAATAATATCACCAGATTTTAAAAGCAGATGTGAGTCCACCCTTAGGCTATGTGCCCACGTTGTGTGTTAAAACGCACACTAAAAACCGGACTCCTTCCCAGAAATCGCGCGTTTTTTTCCACGCGATTTCACCGCGATTCTGTTCGCGATTTTCTCAAGCACTTTCCAAGCGATTTGAAGCATCGCTTGGAAAGTGATTGACAGGTTGGTCACACTCGTCAAACACAGTGTTTGACAAGTGTGAGCAGCTTTTTACTATTGAAGCCGCCTATGCGGCCTCAATAGTAAAAGATAGAATGTTAAAAATGCTAAAAAAAAAAAAAAAAAAAAAGAAAAATCGGGGTATATTTACCTTCCGGCGTCCCGCGCTGCCATCCCGGGCCTCAGCGTTCCCAGTAATGCCTTGCGAGACCTGTGATGACGTTGGTCTCGCGTTACTATAGCGATCTCGCGAGACTGCTAGAGTCACGCGAGACTACGTCATCACAGGACCTTGCCGCAAGGCATTACTGGGAACGCTTAGGTCGGGAATGCAGCGCGGGACATCGGAAGGTTAATATACCCCGATTTTTTATTTTTTATTGGTGCCCAGGGCCTGGAGGACAGTCTCCTCTCCTCCACACCGTGGGTACCAACCGCACATGAGACGCTTAACTTCCCGCATGGTGGGCATAGCCACATGCGGGAAGTAAGCGGTTCTCATGCATTCCTATGGGTGTGGAATCGCGGCAATTCTTTGCGATTCCGCACAAAAGAATGAGCATGCTGCGATTTTTTCCGCGATGCGATTCTGCCGCGGAAAAAAGCGCAGCATTAGCACAGCATGTGCGGAATGCCATAGGAATGCATGGGGGGCATTCTGTACACGATTTTTAAACATTTTCGCGCCGAAAATCGCGGCAAAAACGCTTAAAAAATCGCATCGTGGGCACACAGCCTCACTGTGTCTCTGCTCAGTGTGAAGTAGGTGTTCCTCAGTACTGCCCACTATAAACTACATTTCCCACAACCACCTGCTCCTTCTCCAGGCTCCATGCACCACAGATCACAGATACTCCTCTGATCTGCTATTGGCCCCCAGGAAAGAACCATCAAAAGAAGACCTGGTGCTGTGCACAGCTGTCCCAATAAATGTAATTCTTGTCTGTCTGCACCACCATGTGAAGGTTTCTAATGATCCAATTCTGGATGCGTTTCCCGATGCATTTTCTAATGGTTCTGTCAGATCTGACAGCAAGAATGACAGTCTCCTTCCCTAACTGAGCTGTTGGCTGTAGCGCGCTGCTCCCCCCAGCTGCGCTGTGTGCGCTAGAGCGCGCTGCTCCCTCCCCAGCTGCGCTGTGCGCTAGAGCATGCTGCTCCCTCCCCAGCTACGCTAGAGCGCTGCTCCCTCCCCAGCTGCGCGCTGTAGCGCGCTGCTCCCTCCCCAGCTGCGCTGTGTGCTGCAGCGCGCTGCTCCCTCCCCAGCTGCGCTGTGCTGTAGCGTGTTGCTTCCTCCCCAGCTGCGCTGTGTGCTGTAGTGCGTTGCTTCCTCCCCAACTGCGCTGTGTGCTGTAGCGCGTTGCTTCCTCCCCAACTGCGCTGTGTGCTGTAGCGCGTTGCTTCCTCCCCAGCTGCGCTGTGTGCTGTAGCGCGCTGCTCCCTCCCCAGATGCGCTGTGTGCTGTAGCGCGCCGCTTCCTCACCAGCTGCGCTGTGTGTGCTGTAGCGCACTGCTCCCTCACCAGCTGCGCTGTGTGCTGTAGCGCGCCGCTTCCTTACCAGCTGCGCAGTGTGTGCTGTAGCGCACTGCTCCCTCACCAGCTGCGCTCTGTGTGCTGTTCCCATCCTATGTTACATACACTATTCTGCTCTACACCTGTGCTGCCATCTACTTTTGACAGGATGAGCTCCATTGTAAAGCAGTTGAGGGCGACTCCATTTCAATACCAACACACACATCTGTATTGTACAGTAAGGCTAAGTTCATACTAGGTATTTAAGCTTTTTGTATGTTTTTTATGCAAATTTTCAACTGTGTTTTACAGTACCAGCAAAGTCTATGAGATTTCAGACACCTCAGGTACACAGCTTGGTTTTTTTCTACCAAGATTTTGTGCTTTTCATGTTTTTTAGCACAATAGAGCATGTCACTTCTTTCAGCGTTTTTCACCCTTTGAAATGAACGGTGGGAGAAAAAAATGCACCAAAAACAATAGGACTTTTTTTTCCCAAAACTAAACTTTATCAGCATGCACAAGAGACAAATCTATCATGCCAAAACCGCAGAAAATATGCACAAAAAACATACTGACATGTGACCACTGCATATGACATATCGTTCCCAGCTAAACAGTAAGCACGGTAACTTCTGGGACTTAAGCAGCGCTAAGAGATGAATTTCAGGGCTTTGTGTTGCAATTATACTTTGGGAGTGGAAAACCCCTTTAACCCCTTTACCCCAAGGGTGGTTTGCACGTTCATGACCGGGCCAATTTTCTTACAATTCTGACCACTGTCCCTTTATGAGGTAATAAGTCTGGAATGCTTCCATGGATCCCGATGATTCTGACATTGTTTTCTCGTGACATATTGTACTTCATTGTTAGTGTTAAAATTTCATTCAAATAAACTTGTTTATTTGTGAAAAAAACGGAAATTTGGCGAAAATTTTGCAGTTTTCCAACTTTGAATTTTTATGCCCTTAAATCACAGAGATATGGCACAGAAAAAACTTAATAAATAACATTTCACATATGCTTACTTTACATCAGCACAATTTGGGAACCAAAATTTTTTTGTTAGGAAGTTATAAGGGTTAAAAGTTGACCAGCGATTTCTCATTTTTACAACACCATTTTATTTTTACAGACCACATCACATTTGAAGTCACTTTGAGGGGTCTATATGATAGAAAATACCCAAAAGTGACACCAGACACCATTCCAAAAACTGCACCCCTCAAGGTGCTCAAAACCCATTCAAGAAGTTTATTAACCCTTCAATTGCTTCACAGGAATTTTTTGAATGTTTAAAAAAAAAATGAACATTTAACTTTTTTTTAACAAAAAAATTACTTCAGGTACAATTTTTTTTATTTTACCAAGGGTAACAGGAGAAATTAGACTGCAAAAGTTATTGTGCAATTTCTCCTGAGTATGCTGATACCTGATATGTGGGGGGGAATCACTGTTTCAGCACATGGCAGAGCTCAGAAGGGAAGGAGCGCCGTTTGACTTTTTCAATGCAAAATTGGCTGTAATTCAGATCGGACGCCATGTCACGTTTGGAGAGCCCCTGATGTGCCTAAACAGTGGAAACACCCCACAAGTGACCCCATTTTGGAAACTAGACCCCCCAAGGACCTTATCTAGATGTGTGGTGAGCACTTTGAACCCCCAATGGCTTCACAGAAGTTTATAACGGCCGGGTGTGAAAATAAAAAAAATCATATATTTTCCACAAACATGATCTTTTTGCCCCCATTTTTTTATTTTCCTAAGGTAACAGGAGAAAATGGACCCCAAAAGTTGTTTTGCAATTTGTCCTGATTAGGCTGATACCCCATATGTGGGGGTAAAACACTGTTTGGGTGCATGGCAGAGCTTGGAAGGGAAGGAGCACCATTTGACTTTTTCAACGCAGAATTAGCTGGAATTGAGATCAGACGCCATGTTGCGTTTAGAGAGCACCTGATGTGCCCAAACAGTGGAAACCCCCAATTCTAACTGCAACCCTAACCCCAACACACCCCTAACCCTAATCTCAGCCCTAACCCTAATGGGAAAATGGAAATAAATACATTTTTTTAATTTTATTATTTTTCCCTAACTAAGGCCGGTTTCACATTAGCACTTTTTCAGCGCACGCACGGCCGGGGGTAGCTCCGCCCCCGAGCCGGCTCTCTGCCCGGCGTGCCCGCCCCTTGCTTGTAGCGCCGCCTACTAGCGCTAGTTGCGCTTTGACCTGCGCTGCGCACTTTTGACGGTGCGCCGTGCGCGCCAAAATCAAACTTTTCGGATTTTGGCGCGCACGGCGCACCGTCAAAAGTGCGCAGCGCAGGTCAAAGCGCAACTAGCGCACGGCCTGCGCACGATCTGCGCACCCTATGCTAAAGATAGGGTGCGCCGATCGCAGGCGCCGCTGTCCGCTAGTAGGCGGCGCTACAAGCAAGGGGCGGTCACGCCGGGCAGAGAGCCGGCTCGGGGGCGGAGCTACCCCCGGCCGTGCGTGCGCTTAAAAAGCGCTAATGTGAAACCGGCCTAAGGGGGTGATAACGGGGGGTTTGATTTACTATTTATGGCGGGTTTTTATGTTTGGCAGCTGTCGCATGCTAAGACACTTTTTATTGTAAAAATAGTTTTTGCATCACTACATTTTGAGTGCTATAATTTTTCCATAGTTTGACCCACCGAGTCATGTGAGGTCTTATTTTTTGCGGGACGAGTTGACATTTTTATTGGTACCATTTTCGGGCACATGACATTTTTTGATCGCTTTTTATTCTGATTTTTGGGACGCAGAATGAACTAAAACCAGCGTTTCATGAATTTCTTTTGGGGGGGTGCGTTTACACCGTTCCGCGTGCGGTAAAATTGCTAAAGCAGTTTTATTCTTCGGGTCAGTACGATTACAGCGATACCTCATTTATGTCTTTTATGTTTTGGCGCTTTTATGCAATGAAAACAATTTTATATAAAAAATAATTATTTTTGTATCGCTTTATTCTGCGAGCTATAACTTATTTTTTTGCTGATGACGCTGTGTGGCGGCTCGTTTTTTGCAGGACAAGATGACGTTTTCAGCGGTACCATGGTAATTTATATCCCTCTTTTTGATCGCACATTGTTGCACTTTTTGTTCGGCACTATGATAATAAAGCATTATTTCTTGCTTTTTAATTTTTATTTTTAAGGGGTTCGCTAAAGGGGTTAACTAATGGGACAGTTTTATAGGGCGGGTCGTTACGGACGCGGCGATACTAGATATGTCTACTTTTGTTTTTTTATTTCCAAAAAATGAATTAGGGAATTTTTATTTATTTTTTTTTAATTTAGCAATTTTTTCTAAATTATTTTTACCCTTTTTTTTAATTCTTTTTTTAACTTTATTATACTGTCCCAGGGGGGACATCACTGTCATGTGACAGATCGTTGATCTATCACATCACAGATCGCTGTGACAGATCAGTGATCTGTCACAGGCAGTGTTGGAGGCTTCCTCATGCCGGTGCTTTGCAGGCATGAGGAAGCCGGCTCCCTGCAGGCCCCCGCCGCCATATTGGATCCGGGGACCTGCAGGGAAGGAGACCCCCGAAGCAGCGCTACACATCGCGCTGCTCTGGGGGGCTCAGGGAGGCACGGAGGGAGCCCCCTCCCTGCCGATGCTTCCCTAAACCCCCGGTACACTGCGTTCGTGTTTGATCGCAGTGTACCAGAGGTTAACGTGTCAGGGGCGGTCCTTGACCTCCCCTGACACAGTGCCGGGTGTCAGCTGTGATAATCAGCTGACACCCGGCCGCGATCAGCAGCACTCACCCCGTGAGCTCCGCTGATCGCGCTAGACGTACTATCCAGTCCATGGGCATAGGGGTCCAGGTACCATGCACGGGAAAGTATTAAGTTACGTACCGGTAACGGTATTTTTCGGAAGCCCATGACAGCACCACGAGAGAGGGGATCCGCCCTTCAGGAACAAGAAACCTACAGATACAAAAGGGCGGCACCTCTCCCACGCATCAGTTGGATTACAGAGCTTGAGAGGCTATCATGGTTAGTGGCACAGCATATATACAATATATACAATCTATACATCCTATTTACAATTTATATGTAATCTTTACTCCAAAATAAGGTGAATCCGTGAAATAGCTTTCTAAGAGGAAGGAGTGCACCCCTATACGTGAACAAGGGAGGGAACTAAGGGTGCTGTCATGGGCTTCCGAAAAATACAGTTACCAGTACATAACTTAATACTTTATTCGGACTCCCATGACAGCACCACGAGAGAATTACAGAGATGTAAACTAACTTAGGGAGGGACTACAGTCTGCAGCACCCTTAGCCCAAAGGTGAGATCCGAGGAGGCACCTATATCTAACCGATAGTGGTTAAAAAAGGTGGAAGGAGATGACCAGGTGGCCGCCTTACATATCTGGTCAATTGACACTCCAGATCTCTCCGCCCAAGATGACGCCATGGCACGAGTGGAATGCGCCCTCAAATTCTGTGGAGCCGGACTGCCCCGTTGTGTAAGCAAGAGAGATAGCCTCCCTAATCCACTTTGCGTTTTGATACCCTAAACCCTTTCTTAGGACCTTGAAAGGATAAAAGTAATGTGTTCTCTTTCCTCCAAGGATCAGTAGCTGATATTTTAGTAGGCATCTTTTAACATCTAACGCATGAAGCTTCTGCTCTTTAGGGTTGGTAGGATTAGGGAGGAAGGAAGGGAGCACTCTCTCTTGTGTCCTGTAAAAGTGTGACGCTACCTTGGGCAAGTATGCTGGGTCTGGTTTTGGGATTACGCTATCATGTAAAAACTCTGTATAAGGGGGCAACCTAGAAAGTGCCTGTATATCACTTATCCTACGTGCGGATGTTATTGCTACCAAAAAAAGCTGTCTTAAGGGATATAATCATTAACGAGGCCGAATTCAGAGGTTCGAATGGCTTCTCTGTCATAGCTGTAAGGACTAAATTCAAGTCCCATGGTATACCTTTATCCCTGTGTATGGGTCTAGATCTTCTAGCAGCTTTGATGAGTCTAGTCACCCAATAGTTGCTGGCAATATCACAGGTAAATAGGGCCCCCAAGGCTGAAACCTGCACTTTTAAGGTACTTGTGGAAAGACCCAACTCGAGACCCCTCTGAAGGAATTCTAGAATCTGTTTCGTGGGTATTCCTTCCACCCCTGAGACTAAACTCAGAGGTGGACAGGAATCGCCTCCAGGTTCTAGCGTAGATGTTTGTAGTAATCCGCTTCCTGCTCTTCAGGAGGGTATCAATTAAATTTTGGGAGAAACCTCTATTCTTCAACAGTGCCCTCTCAAACTCCATGCCGTCAAATGGAGTCCTGCTACTTGTGGATGGTTGACTGGCCCCTGGTAGAGAAGATTCAGAAGGTTAGGCAGTACCCAGGGATTGCATACTGACATGGTCCTCAACCATGCGAACCAGGTCCTCATGGGCCAGAATGGGGCAATTAATATGACCCTTGCTCGATCTTCCCTGATCTTTCTCACCACCAGAGGTAAGGGGGCTAACGGTGGAAGGGCATATGCCAGAGAGAAGTCCCATTTTATCAGGAAGGCATCCACTGCCAGTGGATTTTCCCTGGGGTTCAGAGAGCAGAAGTTTTTTACTTATCTGTTTTCTTTGCTGGTAAAGAGGTCTACCTCCGGCTGACCCCATCTGCAGACAATCTGGTTGTAAACGTCTGTGTTTATCGCCCATTCTCCTTGCCTTAGGACCCTGCAGCTTAGAAAGTCTGCCTTCATGTTGTCTTTCCCTCTGATATGGAGTGCAGTTAAAGATTGAAAATTTCTCTCGGCTATTTGAAATAGACATTCTGTTATCCGCATCAGGGCCCCGGAGCGTGTTCCCCCTTGGTGGTTGATATAGGCTACTGCTAGCTGGTTGTCCGAGAGGATCCTCACATGATGACCCTGTAGGTACATAATGAGTTTTTTAACTGCCAACTCAATCGCCAACAGCTCCCTCTGGTTAGACAAGGTCTCAGCTTTGGAGTCCCTATGTCCCCCATATGGGCCCCCCAACCCGAGTGGCTAGCATCTGTGGTTATTATGCAGGTTATCTGCGTCACCCAGGGCACCCCTGAGGATAAGTTGTTCTTATCAAGCCACCAACTAAGAGATGTAAGAGTCAAGGGGCTCAAAGATATCTGACCTTGTAGAGACCCCTCTAAGACCCTGTCGCTAATTAGGACGTCCCTCTGAAGGGATCTAGTGTGAAACTGCACCCACCTGACTGCTGGCATACATGAGGTCAGAGCCTAACAAAGACATGGCTTGCCTGAGGTTCATGGAAGGTTTCTCAATCGCCCGAAGTACCTGCTGTTCTATATATTCTAACTTATCTGATGGCAGAAGATACTGCTGGGTTTCTGAATTTAACAGTAAGCCTAGGAACTTTTGGACTCTTAGGGGCTGAAATCGGGATTTCTCGTAATTTATTATCCATCCGAGGTGCTCTAATCTGGACTTAACCCTTTCTATCTGGGATAGACAATGGTCCACCGAATTCCCTACAATCAAAAAATCGTCTAGGTACGGGACAATCAGGATATCAACCTCCCGTAGATGAGCCATGACTTCAGCCACTATCTTC
This sequence comes from Dendrobates tinctorius, assembly GCF_039654945.1. Taxonomy (NCBI): domain Eukaryota; kingdom Metazoa; phylum Chordata; class Amphibia; order Anura; family Dendrobatidae; genus Dendrobates; species Dendrobates tinctorius. The sequence continues at coordinate 20,141,376 of NW_027361802.1, read as the reverse complement.
GTAAATACCCGGGGCGCTGCTGAGAGACCAAAAGGGAGAGCCCTAAACTGAAAATGACGGATTAGACCGTCCATTGAAACTGCCACTCTCAGGAACTGCTGGAAGTCTGCGTGGATAGGCACATGGTAGTATGCGTCTTTCAAATCCACGACTGCCATAAAACACCCTTTAAACAACATCTTTATTGCTGAACTGATAGACTCCATCTTAATTAATTCTTGGTTAACCGAACCTTTAAGGGAACGTAAATTAATAATGGTCCTAAATGATTTATCCGGCTTTTGGATCAGAAACAGGGGAGATTAGAAGCCTCTACCTCTCTCAAATTTCGGAACCTCCACCAGGACCTTCTTTAAGCATAGACTCAAGATTTCTGCTTCTAAAGCAGTTTGCTCGAGTGGCGAAGATCGTAAGGGAGTTAGTTTAAAGGTATCCCGAGGAACAAAACTAAACTCCAGCTTGAGTCCGGTGGATATTACGTTCCGCACCCAGTCACTATTGGTGATCTGCAGCCATGCTGGGAGGAAGGCTGACAGTCTACCCCCCACGGGAATCGCTAGTCGTTGGCCAGACTTCTTTCGCTCTCTTGAAGAACGCCTGAACATAAAGCCCGTACCTCTCCTCCTTCTATCCTCCCATCTGGGACGGTCTCGATTAGGTGATGGGTTGCGCCTTCTTCCCTAACCGAATTTCCTTCTATTGAACGAACGTCGGTAGGATGCGGACCACAGATTAGGGAACTTCTTGTCATCCCCGGCTTTCTCCAGCAGCTCATTCAGGACTGTTCCGAACAAATATTCCCCTTCGCACGGGATAGTGCAGAGTTTCGACCTGGATTGAATGTCTCCCAGCCAGCACTTTTGCCACAGGGCTCTACGAGCTGCACTGGAAAGTCCTGCTGCCCTAGCCGCCATTCTAACCGCATCCGCTGAGGCGTCCGCTAGGAAGGCTGCGGCCCCCTGGATTACTGGTAGGGCCCCTAAAATTGTCTGTCTAGGTGTCCCTTGGTTTAATTGAGACTCCAATAGGTCTAACCAGATCATCATGGACCTGGCCGTACATGTTGAGGCTACTGCTGGTTTTAAGGAACCGGCTGCCATCTCCCAGGTTCCTTTAAGGAAGGCATCTGCCTTCCTGTCTAGGGGGTCTTTAAGGGTCCCCATGTCCTTGAAGGGTAGTGAGGAACTCTATGATGCCTTGGCGATTGCCACATCTAATTTAGGGGCTTTGTCCCAAGTGTTGACCGCAGGATCATCAAAGGGGTATCTACGTTTGAGGGCTGGTGGTAGCAAACTCCTCTTATCTGGTCTTTTCCATTCTCTACGAAATAGATCCTGAATCTTTTCATTCAAAGGGAAGACCCTTCGATTTTTCTGATCCAGCCCCCCGAACAGGACATCCTGCATGGATAATTGTGGTTTAGGCTCCTCCACTTCCATAGTCCCTCTCACCGCCTTTACCAACTTGTCCACCCGGTCTAGCGGCAGACAAAACCGACCGGAATCCTCTTCCTCCGAGGAGAACGAGGGGGATGAGCCAGGGTCCCTAACCCTCGAGCTCCCCGGTTTGGACAGGGATTTCAGGGTTTCTCTCATCTCTGCCCTGACTATGTCTTTTAGGCTTGCGGCTATTTTAGGCGATTCTTCCGCCACCGTCTGCTGGATACAGGGGGGGACACAACTTTTTTGGGCATGAGTCCGATAATGGGCATGCACAGAGAGCACATTTCCCGTGTTTTGTCTTACTCGTGGACTTCTTCCCCTGAGAATAAAAACAGATGGTGGCCCCGTCACTGAGTGAACATTCACGTAGATCACTTACCAGTGCAGCAATTAAGTACCGGAGAATTAGGGGGATCTTTTTCAGTCGATGCGCTCGTCCTGGAGGAGCTTTTATGACTGGATTGGTCACTCCGTTTGGCATGCTCCTTACTGTCTCGGGATTCTTTCTTCTTTTGCTTGACCTGCCGAAGGTCCTCTAGAGGCGGCAGTGATGATTGTCGCTGCTGCTGCTGCTCTTGTTCGCTCTCCATCATTGCGTGCAATAATGTGGCCAAAAGCATGGAACCCCCCTGGGCCCTGCTTAAATACCCCTCCTCCGGTCAGCAGATATGCCGCGCCCCACCCGATTGGTCTCCCATTCCCAGCTGGCGCCGCTGTCGGCCCAGTGAGCCAGCGCTTACCGGCGCCTGTTCCGATGGGCGCCGCCATCTTGGAATCTTCTCGCCTGCGCAGTGGCGCCGCTGACCCTGAAGCGCCCCGAGGCTCCGCCCCCGACATCACCCCTGCGCCGCACACACTTCCTGTGTAACCGGAAATCACGCGTGACGCCCGGCGCATCCTCCTACAGGGCTCCCCAGTCCCGGACACCATGCAGCTGCGCCGGTCACACCGACCCCAGCCACCACTCCGCCGGAGCAGGGAGACCTCCGGGGGTATATTCACTGGCGGTGGCCTTCTTCCACGGAGGCGGATATCCTCCGGACACCGCTCCCTGCTGTAAACGCCACTGCCATGCAGCCCAACTAGGACCACCGTGGCGTCTCCAGGAGCTCCGCACCTGGCCGAGGTAGGAGACCCCCCCCCCCCCCGCTACCTGTACCGGCCGGTCGGCCTGGGATCCATCCGGATTCCATCTGTAGGATCCCGTCCCCTCAGGAACAGGAAACCAACTGATGCGTGGGAGAGGTGCCACCCTATTGTATCTGTAGGTTTCCTGTTCCTGAAGGGCGGATCCCCTCTCTCGTGGTGCTGTCATGGGAGTCCGAATAAAGTACGTCTCATGTCACAAAGGGGTTAACCAACACCTCTTTTATAACATGTAACATTTGTACATTCTTTACTATACAATTAAATTGGTATTATGGGAAAGGATAGTCTTATGTGGCACAAGTCTTTTTGGTGACATGCCATAGTCCAGGGGTCCCCAACCTGTAGCTCGGGAGCCACATGTGGCTCGCTGTCCCATGAATTGTGGCTTGCGGGTGTTTTCAGCTTGGTGCATTAGCTCCAGGTCTAGTGAACAGGTATGAGGAGCACATGTCATAATGGTGCATTGTGTGAATATCCCTGCACAGAAGAGCAGATCTGGATGCCCATATACTGGTTTTAGGGGTTTAGATTTAGCTTAAGTACTAGCTTGGCCCGTGCGAAATTTTCGCACATTGGTCATACGGGGCGCAGGCAATTTTTAGAAAAAGCAAGCTGGTCAAATGTTAATCTATTTCATGAGCTGATGAACACAGACAGGTAGTTAAATATGTAGATTGGTAATACAATAAATTGGTTTGATAAGTAGAAGCCAAAAAATGTCTTCCGGTTGAGGTGCCACCTGCAGGTCATTGTGTCTTTCTGCAGGTTTATGAAAATGAATGTTTAAACTGTATTTATTTAGTGATAAAATCATGAATGTGTGGTTTGTTTGGCTATTTTCTTGCTGAAGGGAGCAAGTTTACCTTTCAAATGGTGTATCATTTGTGTGGGTGGGGTGAAGTAATCACCGAAAAAGGAGTGCATGTATACAAATGTGTTTGCATATGTGACTCACATGCAGTGAAGTGTGCAATCCTCCAATGTGCCTGAAATAGGGGGGCAAGCACTTGAGCAAGCAGGAAAGACCCAAAAGCAAATGTTTGGATTTGTTTGTTATGTCTGTCAGCAGCTTTGGGGTAGTGTGCTGCTACCTGCAGGTAATTTGACCTTTCAAATGGTGTATCATTTGTTTGTGTGGGTGGAGTATGAACGGAGCAAGGGTGCAATTCAATAGGCAGTGCATGTTTACAAATGTGTTTGCATATGTGCCTCACCTGCAGTGAAGTGTGCAATCCTCCAATTTGGCTAAAATAAGCCCCCAAGTTAAATGTTTGGATTTGTTTGTGATGTCTGTAAGCAGCTTTGTGATAGTGTGCTTTGTGGTTGTGTGGTGCCACCTGCAGGTCATTTTTCCTTACTGCAGGGTTATGAAAATTAATGTTTAAACTGTATTTTCTGATCAAATCGTGGATGTGTAGTTTGTTTGGCTATTTTCTTGCTGAAGGGGGCAAGTTTACCTTTCAAATGGTGTATCATTCGTGTGAGTGAGTGCAGTATGAACGGAGATACAAAGTGATCACCGAAAAATAGTGTTTAGAAATAATAGAATAGATGGCACACTGGAGACAGGACGATACTACCTGTGAGAGGCGGTGCCTGAAGCTGGATGTGACAGTGTGTTGGGAGTACTGGATGGGAAAATACTGAATGGGGGTATTGTGGGGGATCACTGGATCTTGTTGTACTTGTACATTATGATATACAGTGGATTCTCATAACTCTCATATTATAATGCATAATGTCTGATTAGTGGCATGCAGGTTGTCCCTACGTGATAAGCCACTGTGTGTAGCACCTGCTATTTATGTGCATACGCCATAGGACCTAGGTAATGCTCTATGTGAGGTGTTCCACAGGATCCACCACGTTGTGGTCTTTGACGGATGCACGAATATGGGGTCTAAATATGGCTTCACTCAATCATGTACTTGTCTTTTCAAGATATTTTGTACAATCAACATAAAGGTATTAGATATAGAGAGTACTAATTTGCCATATTCAGGATGTAACCAAGGGTCTAAGATCCCTTATCCCCACAGTATAATACTGTGGTACCCCTGGTAGTTTATACGCCACCGGGCTGTCTTAACACCTTACACTTGATTTTGTTTTTCGATTTTCTGCGTTTTTTTAATCTTTGATCTGTAATTCCTGTATTAAAAGCTATCTTTTAATTCCAATATACTAAAAATATACAACGCCATCTATCTAGTGTAGACTACTCGGTAGGAGGTAGAACAAGCAACATGTTGTAGCGCTCTATGGGTTATATACCGGGCTGTTATAAGGAAGCAGCCAGACAGGAAAACCTGAGTGATATATTAGAAGGGGGGCCCTCCAGACGGTGGTCTGCAGCCACGTAGAGGTATGGGAAGGCTTAGCCACGGCCACTGTGAGAAGCCGTACGAGACTGGCTGCTAGGAATACTCTACCTGACGGCACAGACTAACAACCAGGTAATTTACCTTCATTTATGTCTGAGCACTGGCAGTAAAAGTGTACGTGTAATTACAATTACCTCTGTAGAGATCATTAGCAGAGGCCGCCAAATACAACTACGGCAAGGGTGTCTGCTACCTATGGTAGAGCCTGCTTTCTACTCTGCACACTGGTCTGTTGAATTTATCACATCAGTCATGTCTTCCATTGGGTCCGAGTGCAGCTCCGTCTGCATAGCCGGTGGGTGCAGGAGCTGCCCGCTATTTACATGCAACAGTCTGGTCCGTAAATGGGAAAATAAACCATGTGGGCAAGCACACGGGCCATCACTGGACACCGCACACAGAGCAAAATATGTTCTCCAGTCTCCCCCAGTGGTCACAGGAGGACTCCCCCAGTCCTCCATCACACTTATAGTTGAGGACAGCACAGTGGCTCAGTGGTTAGGAATTTATATGTTCTCCCCGAGTTTATGTGGGTTTCCTCCAGGTTCTCCGATTTCCTCCCACACTCTAAAGACATAGGGATAGGGAATTTAAATTATGATCCCCAATGGGGACAGAGATGATGTCTGTAGAGCGCTGCGGAATTAATGGCGCTATATTAGCGTGTAAAATAAATAGTCAACGCAAAAATAACTTTCTGCCATCACAGACTAGGGGAGCTCAGCGTTCTGCTTTTCATACCAGAATGGAAGCGCTCCGCCGTCTCACGCATTACTGCAATGGCTGACTTCCCAGTCCATATAGCATCCTGGCACTGTGCAATAAAGGGAAATGAAAAAAAAAAAAAACATTTCCCCACCACTAGCACTGTGACCAACTCCAACCATGTGAAGAAGACTTCTTCTCAAGTCTCTAGCACAGATTCTGTCCCCTCCATAAGTCATTAATAGAGTGGCAGAACAGATGCCTCGGTGTTCGACTCCCTAGGGGTTCTAGCGATCAGTGGAGGTCCCAGTGGTGGCACCTCAGTAATAGACATTATCTGGTGAATGACTATTGTGGTAAACCACTTCTAAACCTTCCACTCTAGTTAAAACAAAGAAAAGAACAATTATAGTCTGGATAAAAGGTGATTGACTCCTAGAAAATTACCAGAAAGGCTGCAGGAGGGAGTGGGGAGCCATACCGGCGTCATGTCTTTTCATCAGAACTACAGATTGCCATTATTCAGGTTACAGTAATGACAACATAACTGCTCAAAGAACGTTTGATAAGCCAGAGACAGGAGTTTGCAGGAGGGGGGCCGCTTGCTGAGACCCCCATAAATTGCTATGAGGAAGGAGCAGAAGCGCTCAGCTGAGTACTGCAGTCCTGAAGAAGGGCTCGATAGACGGCCTAAGCGCCCATCGGCAGTCTCCACTGAGCACTTCAGCAATTGTGGATTCTCAGCTCCTGGACCCCTGATAATCAGAATGACTAGCATGCCTCTGAAAAGTCTCTGGAAATGACCATTAATGTTTAAAATCGCCGCTTTTCATTTACAAAAATAAAATGATCACTAAACCCCCAAAACCAGACATTTTTCCCACAATTTGTAGTAGCACAATATCAACTCAATACATAAAGACTAGTGACTTCAGCTATTCAGATTGAAGCTCCACATCTGTCACAGCCCGAGCACAGACCATGAGGCCCACACTGTCCGAGGGTCTCCTCACCCGAACCAGACACCGTCATATTCGGGTGAGGCGACCCGCGGACAGTCAGTGCAGCATGGTCTGTGATCGGGCTGTGACAGATGTGAGAATACGGCATTAGACAGAAATACAAATACTTGGGTTTTCTTTCATGTTCAAAATTTAACAATAATATAATTTCAGTAAATGAATGATGGGTAGAATACACGGAGGCCTGTCAGGATGAATGGCTGTTCAGGCGACACAGTGATGCCTCACAGCTGCTCTCAGAACTACACCCATTCTGGTTCCTGAGTGAGGGGACCTCACTATGACCTCTATACCCCCAATACGGCATTTGGGCGGGGGCTGTCATCTTTATATGAGGCTAGGTATACCGCCATATGGGGCACTGATACAGAAGAGCTCCGGATCGGATGAAAAGCTGGAGTGTTCCCTGTATATGGAGCTGTGCACGGGGATCGGTACTCTCCGGTCACTCGTGTACGTGCAGGTAGGAAGAGCCGTAGAAAGGAGATGAAGCTCCGGCCAAGAGAGAGTCCACCTGCTGTTATGGTGTAACATGCTACATAAGGGTCAGAGAACAGCAACTCCCAAACCCAAGGGACGCAAGAAGAGCCTCAAAAAGGGATGGACCGTAAACGTGGCTAATAGTAGGAAAGGGGATAAAAATGCTGGCTCAATTACCGTGAGTGTAGCATTGCCCTCGAGCGGACTTCGCCAGTCTAGGGGTAAATGAATGTACGTGAAGACGACGGCCGGGGCCCACAGGAGCGTTGGCACAGGAGCAGCGGGGAGTGAGCAGCTCTTATAAATCCCCGGCTCATTGTCTCATGGATTCCGGCCTGTATTAGTCCAGATAAATGAACTGTGGCATGCCAGACCCCCGTGCCTCATCAGGACCCCCAATCAGGCTCCAGCAAACAGCCAGCTACTTCTGACGTTATGTAACCTACATGGAAATGTGGTGGAAGCCCGATATGGCCACGATTTAGCGCTGGACGGTGATATTTGGGCACTACTAAATAGAAGCACTGTTCTAGGGACATGCAGCGAGTATTATATGCATTATGCAGTGGGTATGCTGTTGGTGGCATTACATGGAGTCAGTATCCGGGCACTATGCAGTGGGTATTATGTAGTGGGCATGCTGTATGGTGGCACTATCTGGGCATTACATGGAGTCAGTGTCCGGGCACTCTGCAGTGGGTATTATGCAGCAGGTATGGTGGCACTATCTGGGCATTATATGGAGTCAGTGTCCGGGCACTCTGCAGTGGGTATTATGCAGCGGGTATGGTGGCACTATCTGGGCATTATATGGAGTCAGCGTCCGGGCACTATGCAGTGGGTATTATGCAGCAGGAATGGTGGCACTATCTGGGCATTATATGGAGTCACTGTCTTGGCACTATGCAGTGGGTATTATGCAGCAGGTATGGTGGCACTATCTGGGCATTATATGGAGTCACTGTCTGGGCACTATGCAGTGGGTATTATGCAGCAGGTATGGTGGCACTATCTGGGCATTATATGGAGTCACTGTCTGGGCACTATGCAGTGGGTATTATGCAGCGGGTATGGTGGCACTATCTGGGCATTATATGGAGTCAGTATCCGGGCACTCTGCAGTGGGTATTATGCAGCAGGTATGGTGGCACTATCTGGGCATTATATGGAGTCACTGTCTGGGCACTATGCAGTGGGTATTATGCAGCAGGTATGGTGGCACTATCTGGGCATTATATGGAGTCAGCGTCCGGGCACTATGCAGTGGGTATTATGCAGCAGGTATGGTGGCACTATCTGGGCATTATATGGAGTCACTGTCTTAGCACTATGCAGTGGGTATTATGCAGCAGGTATGGTGGCACTATCTGGGCATTATATGGAGTCACTGTCTGGGCACTATGCAGTGGGTATTATGCAGCAGGTATGGTGGCACTATCTGGGCATTATATGGAGTCAGTGTCCGGGCACTCTGCAGTGGGTATTATGCAGCAGGTATGGTGGCACTATCTGGGCATTATATGGAGTCACTGTCTGGGCACTATGCAGTGGGTATTATGCAGCAGGTATGGTGGCACTATCTGGGCATTATATGGAGTCAGTATCCGGGCACTATGCAGTGGGTATTATGCAGCAGGTATGGTGGCACTATCTGGGCATTATATGGAGTCACTGTCTGGGCACTCTGCAGTGGGTATTATGCAGCGGGTATGGTGTCACTATCTGGGCATTATATGGAGTCACTGTCTGGGCACTATGCAGTGGGTATTATGCAGCGGGTATGGTGGCACTATCTGGGCATTATATGGAGTCAGCGTCCGGGCACTATGCAGTGGGTATTATGCAGCAGGTATGGTGGCACTATCTGGGCATTATATGGAGTCAGTGTCCGGGCACTCTGCAGTGGGTATTATGCAGCAGGTATGGTGGCACTATCTGGGCATTATATGGAGTCAGTATCCGGGCACTATGCAGTGGGTATTATGCAGCAGGTATGGTGGCACTATCTGGGCATTATATGGAGTCACTATCTGGGCACTCTGCAGTGGGTATTATGCAGCGGGTATGGTGGCACTATCTGGGCATTATATGGAGTCACTGTCTGGGCACTATGCAGTGGGTATTATGCAGCGGGTATGGTGGCACTATCTGGGCATTATATGGAGTCAGCGTCCGGGCACTATGCAGTGGGTATTATGCAGCAGGTATGGTGGCACTATCTGGGCATTATATGGAGTCAGTGTCCGGGCACTCTGCAGTGGGTATTATGCAGCGGGTATGGTGGCACTATCTGGGCATTATATGGAGTCAGCGTCCGGGCACTATGCAGTGGGTATTATGCAGCAGGTATGGTGGCACTATCTGGGCATTATATGGAGTCACTGTCTGGGCACTATGCAGTGGGTATTATGCAGCAGGTATGGTGGCACTATCTGGGCATTATATGGAGTCAGTGTCCGGGCACTCTGCAGTGGGTATTATGCAGCGGGTATGGTGGCACTATCTGGGCATTATATGGAGTCACCGTCTGGGCACTATGCAGTGGGTATTATGCAGCGGGTATGGTGGCACTATCTGGGCATTATATGGAGTCAGCGTCCGGGCACTATGCAGTGGGTCTTATGCAGCAGGTATGGTGGCACTATCTGGGCATTATATGGAGTCAGCGTCCAGGCACTATGCAGTGGGTATTATGCAGCAGGTATGGTGGCACTATCTGGGCATTATATGGAGTCAGTGTCCGGGCACTCTGCAGTGGGTATTATGCAGCGGGTATGGTGGCACTATCTGGGCATTATATGGAGTCAGTGTCCGGGCACTCTGCAGTGGGTATTATGCAGCAGGTATGGTGGCACTATCTGGGCATTATATGGAGTCAGTGTCCGGGCACTCTGCAGTGGGTATTATGCAGCGGGTATGGTGGCACTATCTGGGCATTACATGGAGTCAGTGTCCGGGCACTATGCAGTGGGTATTATGCAGCGGGTATGGTGGCACTATCTGGGCATTACATGGAGTCAGCGTCCGGGCACTATGCAGTGGGTATTATGCAGCAGGTATGGTGGCACTATCTGGGCATTATATGGAGTCACTGTCTGGGCACTATGCAGTGGGTATTATGCAGCGGGTATGGTGGCACTATCTGGGCATTACATGGAGTCAGTGTCCGGGCACTATGCAGTGGGTATTATGCAGCGGGTATGGTGGCGCTATCTGGCATTATATGGAGTCACTGTCTGGGCACTATGCAGTGGTTATTATGCAGCGGGTATGGTGGCACTATCTGGGCATTATATGGAGTCAGCGTCCGGGCACTATGCAGTGGGTATTATGCAGCAGGTATGGTGGCACTATCTGGGCATTATATGGAGTCAGTGTCCGGGCACTCTGCAGTGGGTATTATGCAGCGGGTATGGTGGCACTATCTGGGCATTATATGGAGTCAGCGTCCGGGCACTATGCAGTGGGTATTATGCAGCAGGTATGGTGGCACTATCTGGGCATTATATGGAGTCACTGTCTTGGCACTATGCAGTGGGTATTATGCAGCAGGTATGGTGGCACTATCTGGGCATTATATGGAGTCACTGTCTGGGCACTATGCAGTGGGTATTATGCAGCAGGTATGGTGGCACTATCTGGGCATTATATGGAGTCAGTGTCCGGGCACTCTGCAGTGGGTATTATGCAGCGGGTATGGTGGCACTATCTGGGCATTATATGGAGTCAGGGTCCAGGCACTATGCAGTGGGTATTATGCAGCAGGTATGGTGGCACTATCTGGGCATTATATGGAGTCAGTGTCCGGGCACTCTGCAGTGGGTATTATGCAGCAGGTATGGTGGCACTATCTGGGCATTATATGGAGTCAGCGTCCGGGCACTATGCAGTGGGTATTATGCAGCAGGTAAGGTGGCACTATCTGGGCATTATATGGAGTCAGTGTCCGGGCACTCTGCAGTGGGTATTATGCAGCAGGTATGGTGGCACTATCTGGGCATTATATGGAGTCAGTGTCCGGGCACTCTGCAGTGGGTATTATGCAGCGGGTATGGTGGCACTATCTGGGCATTATATGGAGTCAGGGTCCAGGCACTATGCAGTGGGTATTATGCAGCGGGTATGGTGGCACTATCTGGGCATTACATGGAGTCAGTGTCCGGGCACTATGCAGTGGGTATTATGCAGCAGGTAAGGTGGCACTATCTGGGCATTATATGGAGTCAGTGTCCGGGCACTCTGCAGTGGGTATTATGCAGCAGGTATGGTGGCACTATCTGGGCATTATATGGAGTCAGGGTCCAGGCACTATGCAGTGGGTATTATGCAGCAGGTATGGTGGCACTATCTGGGCATTATATGGAGTCAGTGTCCGGGCACTCTGCAGTGGGTATTATGCAGCAGGTATGGTGGCACTATCTGGGCATTACATGGAGTCAGTGTCCGGGCACTATGCAGTGGGTATTATGCAGCGGGTATGGTGGCACTATCTGGGCATTATATGGAGTCAGCGTCCGGGCACTATGCAGTGGGTATTATGCAGCAGGTATGGTGGCACTATCTGGGCATTATATGGAGTCAGCGTCCGGGCACTATGCAGTGGGTATTATGCAGCGGGTATGGTGGCACTATCTGGGCATTACATGGAGTCAGTGTCCGGGCACTATGCAGTGGGTATTATGCAGCGGGTATGGTGGCACTATCTGGGCATTACATGGAGTCAGTGTCCGGGCACTATGCAGTGGGTATTATGCAGCGGGTATGGTGGCACTATCTGGGCATTATATGGAGTCAGCATCCGGGCACTATGCAGTGGGTATTATGCAGCAGGTATGGTGGCACTATCTGGGCATTATATGGAGTCACTGTCTGGGCACTCTGCAGTGGGTATTATGCAGCGGGTATGGTGGCACTATCTGGGCATTACATGGAGTCAGTGTCCGGGCACTATGCAGTGGGTATTATGCAGCGGGTATGGTGGCACTATCTGGGCATTACATGGAGTCAGTGTCCGGGCACTATGCAGTGGGTATTATGCAGCGGGTATGGTGGCACTATCTGGGCATTATATGGAGTCAGTATTCGGGCACTCTGCAGTGGGTATTATGCAGCGGGTATGGTGGCACTATCTGGGCATTACATGGAGTCAGTGTCCGGGCACTATGCAGTGGGTATTATGCAGCAGGTATGGTGGCACTATCTGGGCATTATATGGAGTCACTGTCCGGGCACTCTGAAGTGGGTATTATGCAGTGGGTATGGTGGCACTATCTGGGCATTACATGGAGTCAGCGTCCGGGCACTCTGCAGTGGGTATTATGCAGCGGGTATGGTGGCACTATCTGGGCATTACATGGAGTCAGGGTCCAGGCACTATGCAGTGGGTATTATGCAGCGGGTATGGTGGCACTATCTGGGCATTATATGGAGTCAGTATTCGGGCACTATGCAGTGGGTATTATGCAGCGGGTATGGTGGCACTATCTGGGCATTACATGGAGTCAGGGTCCAGGCACTATGCAGTGGGTATTATGCAGCGGGTATGGTGGCACTATCTGGGCATTATATGGAGTCAGTGTCCGGGCACTATGCAGTGGGTATTATGCAGCGGGTATGGTGGCACTATCTGGGCATTACATGGAGTCAGTGTCCGGGCACTATGCAGTGGGTATTATGCAGCGGGTATGGTGGCACTATCTGGGCATTACATGGAGTCAGGGTCCAGGCACTATGCAGTGGGTATTATGCAGCGGGTATGGTGGCACTATCTGGGCATTACATGGAGTCAGTGTCCGGGCACTATGCAGTGGGTATTATGCAGCGGGGATGGTGGCACTATCTGGGCATTATATGGAGTCAGTGTCCGGGCACTATGCAGTGGGTATTATGCAGCGGGTATGGTGGCACTATCTGGGCATTATATGGAGTCAGTATTCGGGCACTATGCAGTGGGTATTATGCAGCGGGTATGGTGGCACTATCTGGGCATTATATGGAGTCAGTATTCGGGCACTATGCAGTGGGTATTATGCAGCGGGTATGGTGGCACTATCTGGGCATTATATGGAGTCAGTGTCCGGGCACTATGCAGTGGGTATTATGCAGCGGGGATGGTGGCACTATCTGGGCATTATATGGAGTCAGTGTCCGGGCACTATGCAGTGGGTATTATGCAGCGGGGATGGTGGCACTATCTGGGCATTATATGGAGTCAGTGTCCGGGCACTCTGCAGTGGGTATTATGCAGCAGGTATGGTGGCACTATCTGGGCATTATATGGAGTCAGTGTCCGGGCACTCTGCAGTGGGTATTATGCAGCGGGTATGGTGGCACTATCTGGGCATTATATGGAGTCAGTGTCCGGGCACTATGCAGTGGGTATTATGCAGCGGGGATGGTGGCACTATCTGGGCATTATATGGAGTCAGTGTCCGGGCACTCTGCAGTGGGTATTATGCAGCAGGTATGGTGGCACTATCTGGGCATTATATGGAGTCAGTGTCCGGGCACTCTGCAGTGGGTATTATGCAGCGGGTATGGTGGCACTATCTGGGCATTATATGGAGTCAGTGTCCGGGCACTCTGCAGTGGGTATTATGCAGCAGGTATGGTGGCACTATCTGGGCATTATATGGAGTCAGTGTCCGGGCACTCTGCAGTGGGTATTATGCAGCGGGTATGGTGGCACTATCTGGGCATTATATGGAGTCAGTATTCGGGCACTATGCAGTGGGTATTATGCAGCGGGTATGGTGGCACTATCTGGGCATTATATGGAGTCAGTATTCGGGCACTATGCAGTGGGTATTATGCAGCGGGGATGGTGGCACTATCTGGGCATTATATGGAGTCAGTATTCGGGCACTCTGCAGCGGCCGGTCTCCATCATCCACCCTATGGCGGCAGTATGGGGGCACAGTAACAGCACTTCGCTGCCCTGCCCATTGCCACACACCCATGACTCTGCGCCAGGCTGCGGTGCCACCACGACCTCAGGGCAGGTAGCAGTCATCGCTGCTCGGGGAGTGGCTGCCTGCAGGACTACATGGGGTTAATGACAGGAAGTCCAGAGCCACCATCACCCTACATGACAGGCTCCCGTACAATGCACGGCGCCGCCCGGTGACCGCAGCGTGCAGCACAGGCTCCTCTCCCGGCGGCTCCGGAGCGCGGCACACAGCCCCGGGGGCCAGCGTGCGGGGCAGGGCTCGGCCTCTCACCTGGCTTCACCGGCTTAGGTGGCGGCTTGGACATGGCTGGTGCAGGCTGCGGAGGGACCGAGGACGAGGGTGTCACTATCCGGGCTGAGAATGAGGAAGTGATCGCTCCACGGCGGGAGGAGGGGCTGCTGCCGGGACCGCCTTCATCCACGCAAGCACAAGCAGGAGCGTCCACACAGGCTGCACACCAAAACACTACACGCGTGTACACAGGGGGCACACTGCAAACATTACACGGGTGTACACAGGCAGCACACTGCAAACACTACACGGGTGTACACAGGGAGCACACTGCAAACGCTACACGGGTGTACACAGGCAGCACACTGCAAACACTACACGGGTGTACACAGGGAGCACACTGCAAACACTACACGGGTGTATACAGGGGGCACACTGCAAACACTACACGGGTGTACACAGGGGGCACACTGCAAACATCACACGGGTGTACACAGGCAACACACTGCAAACACTACACGGGTGTACACAGGGAGCACACTGCAAACGCTACACGGGTGTACACAGGGAGCACACTGCAAACACTACACGGGTGTACACAGGGAGCACACTGCAAACGCTACACGGGTGTACACAGGGGGCACACTGCAAACACTACACGGGTGTACACAGGGGGCACACTGCAAACATCACACGGGTGTACACAGGCAACACACTGCAAACACTACACGGGTGTACACAGGCAACACACTGCAAACACTACACGGGTGTACACAGGGAGCACACTGCAAACGCTACACGGGTGTACACAGGGGGCACACTGCAAACATCACACGGGTGTACACAGGCAACACACTGCAAACACTACACGGGTGTACACAGGGGGCACACTGCAAACATCACACGGGTGTACACAGGCAACACACTGCAAACACTACACGGGTGTACACAGGGAGCACACTGCAAACGCTACACGGGTGTACACAGGCAGCACACTGCAAACACTACACGGGTGTATACAGGCAGCACACTGCAAACGCTACACGGGTGTACACAGGGAACACACTGCAAACACTACACGGGTGTATACAGGCAGCACACTGCAAACACTACACGGGTGTATACAGGCAGCACACTGCAAACACTACACGGGTGTATACAGGCAGCACACTGCAAACACTACACGGGTGTATACAGGCAGCACACTGCAAACACTACACGGGTGTACACAGGCAGCACACTGCAAACACTACACGGGTGTATACAGGCAGCACACTGCAAACACTACACGGGTGTACACAGGCAGCACACTGCAAACGCTACACGGGTGTACACAGGCAGCACACTGCAAACGCTACACGGGTGTATACAGGGAGCACACTGCAAACACTACACGGGTGTACACAGGGAGCACACTGCAAACACTACACGGGTGTACACAGGGAGCACACTGCAAACACTACACGGGTGTATACAGGCAGCACACTGCAAACACTACACGGGTGTACACAGGCAGCACACTGCAAACACTACACGGGTGTATACAGGCAGCACACTGCAAACACTACACGGGTGTACACAGGCAGCACACTGCAAACACTACACGGGTGTACACAGGCAGCACACTGCAAACATCACACGGGTGTACACAGGCAACACACTGCAAACACTACACGGGTGTACACAGGGAGCACACTGCAAACGCTACACGGGTGTACACAGGCAGCACACTGCAAACACTACACGGGTGTACACAGGCAGCACACTGCAAACACTACACGGGTGTATACAGGCAGCACACTGCAAACACTACACGGGTGTACACAGGCAGCACACTGCAAACACTACACGGGTGTATACAGGCAGCACACTGCAAACACTACACGGGTGTATACAGGCAGCACACTGCAAACACTACACGGGTGTACACAGGCAGCACACTGCAAACACTACACGGGTGTATACAGGCAGCACACTGCAAACACTACACGGGTGTACACAGGCAGCACACTGCAAACACTACACGGGTGTATACAGGGAGCACACTGCAAACACTACACGGGTGTACACAGGGAGCACACTGCAAACACTACACGGGTGTACACAGGCAGCACACTGCAAACACTACACGGGTGTATACAGGCAGCACACTGCAAACACTACACGGGTGTACACAGGCAGCACACTGCAAACGCTACACGGGTGTACACAGGCAGCACACTGCAAACGCTACACGGGTGTATACAGGGAGCACACTGCAAACACTACACGGGTGTACACAGGGAGCACACTGCAAACACTACACGGGTGTACACAGGCAGCACACTGCAAACACTACACGGGTGTATACAGGCAGCACACTGCAAACACTACACGGGTGTACACAGGCAGCACACTGCAAACACTACACGGGTGTACACAGGCAGCACACTGCAAACATCACACGGGTGTACACAGGCAACACACTGCAAACACTACACGGGTGTACACAGGGAGCACACTGCAAACATCACACGGGTGTACACAGGCAACACACTGCAAACACTACACGGGTGTACACAGGGAGCACACTGCAAACGCTACACGGGTGTACACAGGGAGCACACTGCAAACACTACACGGGTGTACACAGGGAGCACACTGCAAACGCTACACGGGTGTACACAGGGGGCACACTGCAAACATCACACGGGTGTACACAGGCAACACACTGCAAACACTACACGGGTGTACACAGGCAACACACTGCAAACACTACACGGGTGTATACAGGCAGCACACTGCAAACACTACACGGGTGTATACAGGCAGCACACTGCAAACACTACACGGGTGTACACAGGCAGCACACTGCAAACGCTACACGGGTGTACACAGGCAGCACACTGCAAACATCACACGGGTGTACACAGGCAACACACTGCAAACACTACACGGGTGTACACAGGGAGCACACTGCAAACGCTACACGGGTGTACACAGGGAGCACACTGCAAACGCTACACGGGTGTACACAGGCAGCACACTGCAAACACTACACGGGTGTATACAGGCAGCACACTGCAAACACTACACGGGTGTACACAGGCAGCACACTGCAAACACTACACGGGTGTATACAGGCAGCACACTGCAAACACTACACGGGTGTATACAGGCAGCACACTGCAAACACTACACGGGTGTATACAGGCAGCACACTGCAAACACTACACGGGTGTATACAGGCAGCACACTGCAAACACTACACGGGTGTATACAGGGAGCACACTGCAAACACTACACGGGTGTACACAGGCAGCACACTGCAAACGCTACACGGGTGTATACAGGGAGCACACTGCAAACGCTACACGGGTGTACACAGGGAACACACTGCAAACGCTACACGGGTGTACACAGGGAGCACACTGCAAACGCTACACGGGTGTACACAGGGAACACACTGCAAACACTACACGGGTGTACACAGGGAGCACACTGCAAACACTACACGGGTGTACACAGAGAGCACACTGCAAACACTACACGGGTGTACACAGGGAACACACTGCAAACACTACACGGGTGTATACAGGGAGCACACTGCAAACACTACACGGGTGTACACAGGGAACACACTGCAAACACTACACGGGTGTACACAGGGAGCACACTGCAAACACTACACGGGTGTACACAGAGAGCACACTGCAAACACTACACGGGTGTACACAGGGAACACACTGCAAACACTACACGGGTGTATACAGGGAGCACACTGCAAACACTACACGGGTGTATACAGAGAGCACACTGCAAACACTACACGGGTGTATACAGAGAGCACACTGCAAACACTACACGGGTGTACACAGGCAGCACACTGCAAACGCTACACGGGTGTATACAGAGAGCACACTGCAAACACTACACGGGTGTACACAGGCAGCACACTGCAAACGCTACACGGGTGTATACAGGGAGCACACTGCAAACGCTACACGGGTGTACACAGGGAGCACACTGCAAACGCTACACGGGTGTACACAGGGAGCACACTGCAAACACTACACGGGTGTACACAGGGAGCACACTGCAAACACTACACGAGTGTACACAGGGAGCACACTGCAAACACTACACGAGTGTACACAGGGAGCACAAAATATGCCAATTCTTTCTGATTACAGATCTAATTTGTTGGTCCATAGGACCATACCGAAAACAGAATGTAAATCTTTTTTCTTAGTAGATTTACGTTGCGAATACATCATACCTCTCTTTGTATTAGCTGAGGTACGAGAGGATGCTGCCTTACTTTTGTGTATTACTGAACCAGAGAGGAATTATAGCGTTCCACAAGTGGGTAATATACCATTTATAGGAGTGCCATCTGAATATATGCCCCCTATTTCCCCTGGGAATTCCATAGATATATTTGGGGTAGATAAAAAGAGAGGTATGATGTATTCACAACGTAAATCTACTAAGAAAGAAAAAAGATTTACATTCTGTTTTCGGTATGGTCCTATGGACCAACAAATTAGATCTGTAATCAGAAAGAATTGGCATATTTTGGAACAGGATAGAGAACTAAGTGATGTAGTGTCAAGATGACCGTTAATTTCATGTAAACTCAGTACAAGAATTAGGGATATATTGGTCCATAATCAAATAGTAACCAGACGAGACACTTGGCTGGAGCGAGGTATCCCTAAGGGAAATTTTAAATGTGGGCATTGCTCATATTGTAAATATCATTGTGTTGATCGTACATTACAGATGGGCGCAGTTAAACATACTGTGATGGATTTTATCACATGCAAGACGGATAATGTAGTTTATGTAATTTTTTGTACGTGCCGTTTTTACTATATAGGTAAAACGATAAGACCCCTATTTGTTCGGTTTCGTGAACACTTTAAATCGATTACAACAGGAAAGGGTGTTCCGCGTTTGATTGACCACGTTAGGAGTGTACATGGAATGAATCCTTCTGTCCTTTCTTTTGCGGGGATTGAAAAAGTAGTACTACCCCCACAAGGGGGGAATCTCAACAAATTATTATTAAGAAGGGAGTCTAAATGGATCCTTAACCCCTTCCTGACATCCGACGTACTATCCCGTCCACGGTACCCGGGCCCGTATGACCGTGGACGGGATAGTACGTCTACCGCGATCAGCGGCGCCCACGTGGTGAGCGCCGCTGATCGCGTCCGTGTGTCAGTTGATTATCACAGCTGACACCCGGCATAATGTGTCAGGGGCGGTCACGGACCGCCCCCGACACGTTAACCCCTTGCACACCGCGATCAAACACGATCGCGGTGTACCGGGGGTTAAAGGGAAGCATTGGCAGGGAGGGGGCTCCCTCCGTGCTTCCCTGAGCCCCCCACGGCAGCGCAATGTGCAGCGCTGCTGCGGGGGGCTCCTTTCCTCCAGGCCCCCGAATCCAAGATGGCGACGGGGGCCTGAGGAAGCTGGCTTCCTCAGTGCCTGCAAAGCGCAGGCATGAGGAAGTCTTCTTCAATGCCTGTGACAGATTGCTGATCTGTCACAGTGATCTGTGATGTGACAGATCAGCGATCTGTCACAGGACAGTGATGTCCCACCTGGGACTATTTAATAAAGTAAAAAAAAGTGTAAAAATAATTTTAAAAAAATCGCCAAATATATTAGAAAAAAAAAAAAATATTCCCCCAATAAATCCATTTTTTGGAAATAAAAAAAAAAACAATAAAAGTACACATATTAGGTATCGCCGCGTCCGTAACGACCCGCCCTATAAAACTGTCCCATTAGTTAACCCCTTTAGCGAACCCCTTAAAAAATAAAAATAAAAAACGAAGCAAAAAATAATGATTTATAATCATACCGCCAAACAAAAAGTGTAATAACGCGCGATCAAAAAGACGCATATAAATATCCATGGTACCGCTGAAAACGTCATCTTGTCCCGCAAAAAACGAGCCGCCACACAGCATCATCAGTGAAAAAATAAAAAAGTTATAGCTCGCTGAATAAAGCGATGCAAAAATAATTATTTTTTATATAAAATAGTTTTCATTGCATAAAACCGACAAAAACATAAAAAAAGACCTAAATGAGGTATCGCTGTAACCGTACTGACCCGAAGAATAAAACCTCTTTATCAATTTTACCGCACGCGGAACGGTGTAAACGCACCCCCCCCAAAAGAAATTCATGAAACGCTGGTTTTTGTTCATTCTGCGTCCCAAAAATCGGAATAAAAAGCGATCAAAAAATTCCAGGTGCCCGAAAATGGTACCAATGAAAACGTCAACTCGTCCCGCAAAAAATAAGACCTCACATGACCCGGTGGGTCAAAATACGGAAAAATTATAGCTCTCAATATGTGGTGATGCAAAAACTATTTTTACAATAAAAAGCGTCTTTTAGCGTGCGACAGCCGCCAAACATAAAAACCGCCATAAATAGTAAATCAAACCCCCCATTATCACCCCCTTAGTTAGGGAAAAATAATAAAATAAAAAAAATGTATTTATTTCCATTTTTCCATTAGGGTTAGGGTTAGGGTTTGGGCTAGGGGTGTGTTGGGGTAGGGTTAGGGCTAGGGTTAGGGTTAGGGTTAGGGGCGTGTTGGTGTTCGGGTTGGAGTTAGAATTGGGGGTTTCCACTGTTTGGGCACATCAGGGGCTCTCCAAATGCAACATGGCGTCTGATCTCAATTCCAGCCAATTCTGAGTTGAAAAAGTCAAATGGTGCTCCTTCCCTTCCAAGCTCTGCTATGCGCCCAAACAGTGTTTTACCCCCACATGTAGGGTATCAGCCTACTCAGGACAAATTGCAAAACAATTTTTGGGGTCCAATTTCTCCTGTTACCCTTAGGAAAATAAAAAATTGGGGGCAAAAATATCATTTTTGAGGAAAAAAATGATTTTTTTATTTTCACGTCTGAATGTTATAAACTTCTGTGAAGCACTTGGGGGTTCAAAGTGCTCACCACACATCTAGATAAGTTCCGTGGGGGGTCTAGTGTCCAAAATGGGGTCACTTGTGGGGAGTTTCAATAGTTTAGGTACATCAGGGGCTCTCCAAACGCACATGACACCCGCAGACCATTCCATCAAAGTCTGCATTCCAAAACGTCACTGCTTCCCTTCCGAGCCCCGACGTGTGTCCATACAGTAGTTTTCTCCCACATATGGGGTGTCAGCGTACTCAGGACAAATTGGACAACAACTTTTGGGGGTCCAATTTCTCCTGTTACCCTTGGGAAAATGAAAAAATTGGGGACTAATTGATCATGTTTGTGGAAAAAAATACGATTTTTTGATTTTCATGCCCGGGCATTATAAACTTCTGTGAAGCCCTTGGGGGTTCAAAGCGCTCACCACACATCGAGATAAGTTCCTTAGGGGGTCTCGTTTCCAAAATGGGGTCACTTGTGGGGGTTTCCACTGTTTAGGTACATTAGGGGCTCTCCAAAGTCAACATGACACCCGCAGACCATTCCATCAAAGTCTGCATTCCAAAACGACACTACTTCCCTTCCGAGCCCTGACGTGTGTCCATACAGTAGTTTTATCCCACATATGGGGTGTCAGCGTACTCAGGACAAATTGGACAACAACTTTTGGGGTTCAATTTCTCCTGTTACCCTTGGGAAAATAAAAAAATTGGGGACTAATTGATCATGTTTGTGGAAAAAATACGATTTTTTTATTTTCATGCCCTGGCATTATAAACTTCTGTGAAGCCCTTGGGGGTTCAAAGTGCTCACCACACATCTAGATAAGTTCCTTGGGGGGTCTAGTTTACAAAATGGTGTCATTTGTGGGGGGTTTCCACTGTTTAGGTACATTAGGGGCTCTCCAAAGGCAACATGACACCCGCAGACCATTCCATCAAAGTCTGCATTCCAAAACGTCACTACTTCCCTTCCGAGCCCCGACGTGTGCCCATACAGTAGTTTTCTCCCACGTATGGGGTATCAGCATACTCAGGACAAATTGGACAACAACTTTTGGGGTCCAATTTCTCCTGGTACCCTTGGGAAAATAAAAAAATGGTGACTAAAAGATCATGTTTGTGGAAAAAATACGAATTTTTTATTTTCACTCCCGGGCGTTGTAAATTTCTGTGAAGCACTGGGGGTGTCAAAGTGCTCACCACACATCTAGATAAGTTCCTTAGGGGGTCTAGTTTCCAAAATGGTGTCATTTGTGGGGGGGTTCCACTGTTTTGGTACATCAGGAGTTTTCCAAACGCGACATGGTGTCCGATCTCAATTCCAGCCAAAAACGTCAAATGGCGCTGCTTCCCTTCCGAGCTCTGCCATGCCACCAAATAGTGGTTTACCCCCACATGTGGGGTATCAGCGTACTCAGGACAAATTGCACAATAACTTTTAGGGTCCTGTTACCCTTGGAAAAATAAGAATTGAGGGTGAAAAGATCATTTTTGTGGAAAAAATATGATTTTTTAATTGTATGGCTTTATGTTATAAACTTCTGTGAAGCCCATGGGGGTTCAAAGTTCTCACCACACATCTAGATAAGTTCCTTAGGGGGTCTAGTTTCCAAAATGGTGTCATTTGTGGGGGGGTTTCCACTGTTTTGGTACATCAGGAGTTTTCCAAACGCGACATGGTGTCCGATCTCAATTCCAGCCAAAAATGTCAAATGGCGCTGCTTCCCTTCCGAGCTCTGCCATGCGCCCAAATAGTGGTTTACCCCCACATGTGGGGTATCAGCGTACTCAGGACAAATTGCACAATAACTTTTAGGGTCCTGTTACCCTTGGAAAAATAAGAATTGAGGGTGAAAAGATCATTTTTGTGGAAAAAATATGATTTTTTAATTGTATGGCTTTATGTTATAAACTTCTGTGAAGCCCTTGTGGGTTCAAAGTTCTCACCACATATCTAGATAAGTTCCTTGGGGGGTCTAGTTTCCAAAATGGGGTCACTTGTAGGGGGTTTCCACTGTTTAGGTACATCAGGGACTCTCCAAACGTGACATGGCGTCCAATCTGAATTCCAGCCAATTTTGCATTGAAAAAGTCAAACGGCGCTCCTTCCATTCTGAGCTCTGCCATGCGCCGAAACAGTCGTTCCCCACCACATATCAGGTATCTGCGTACTCAGGACAAATTGCACAATAACTTTTGCAGTTCAATTTCTCCTGTTACCCTTGGTAAAATAAAAAAAATTGAACCTGAAGTATTTTTTTTATGAAAAAAAGTTAGATGTTCATTTTTTTTTAAATATTCAAAAAAATTCCTGTGATGCACCTAAAGGGTTAATAAACTTCTTGAATGTGGTTTTGAGCACCTTAAGGGGTGCAGTTTTTAGAATGGTATCACTTTTGGGTATTTTCTATCATATAGACCACTCAAAGTGGCTTCAAATGTGATGTGGTCCTAAAAATAAAATGGTGTTGTAAAAATGAGAAATCGCTGGTCAACTTTTAACCCTTATAACTTCCTAACAAAAAAAAATTTTGGTTCCAAAATTGTGCTGATGTAAAGTAAACATGTGGGAAATCTTAGTTATCAAGTTTTTTGTGTGCCGTATCTCTGTGATTTAAGAGCAAAAAAATTCAAAGTTGGAAAATTGCGAAATTTTCAAAATTTTCGCCAAATTTCCGTTTTTCTCACAAATAAACGCAAGTTATTTGAATGAAATTTTACCACTAACATGAAGTACAATATGTCACGAGAAAACAATGTCAGAATCACCGGGATCCATGGAAGCGTTCCAGAGTTATGACCTCATAAAGGTACAGTGGTCAGAATTGTAAAAATTGGCCCGGTCATGAACGTGCAAACCACCCTTGGGGGTGAAGGGGTTAAAACACGAGCTATGGGTCCAACGGGCTTTAATGATAGAGTCGATATGGCTATTTTCCTTTGATAACAGATATCCATAAATAGAGGGTCCTGAGTAAATAATGTTGATTAGAAGTAATATATAGATTGGATCTTTTTTCCATATACGTGAGAGGAGTATATGTATTCTCATTGAGTTACATATACATCGTAATGTCACTTACATGATTAGTATGTAACAGCCATTTAACAAATTAATTAGTATGTTGAAATATTTATTTAGATAATTACAAGTTGCATATACGTTTATTATAAATGTTTGATATTTTGTAGCCATTTAGTCTTATATTATTTGCATCTATTGAAGTGTTGATTGGGCGGAATTTTCTCAGGTACATGTGATACAGTTATTGATATTAGTAGACATAATTACTGTTTAATTGTTCCACAGAAAAGAAGGACAAATAATTATAATAAATTATAGAAAAAATAGCATATAAAAGTGGCAAGGGAATTTTGTAGTTTATCTATATGAGGAATTTTATTCTGCAGTTTAGTTGCATCAATGAGAATATTATTGAGCAGAAATGTATTCTAGTATATGCATTATAGCTGTTTATCTATGAGCATAAATTTCTGTTTAATTGTTCCACAAAAAAAGATAAGAAATTATAATAAATTACAGGCCAGTATGTATGAAAAAATAGTATAAAGTAACGGTATTGTAATCTTGTTATCAATCTATATGAGGAATTTTTACCCCGCAGCTTAGTGGTTAATGAAAAATGTGTGTTTCATGGTGTATTTTGTGAATTGTATTGTGCACATGATTTTATTTCACCTATCACTTATGTATCAGCCGTAGCAGGAGGGCAGATGAGATGAGGCGAGTAGTATATGAGCCCGTCATTTCCTCCTGCTCTTTGACCCGTGGAAGCGCTAGAGCAGCGCGAAACGGCCGTTGTCAGCTTGTGAACACTCTTGCCACTCTACTCTGACCTGACATGTGACAATGTGTCAATAAAGGAGCTATATTTTATCCTGTCGAGTGCGATCTTTTTCTGCATATGGATTCAATTATTTGTTTACTATGACGTCAAGCACCCAGGAGCATTGGATGACAGCTTGCTGCCAGACGCACACCATCAGCTGATATATGGTAATAGCGGTGCCGTCCGCGACTTCTTTTTTTTGATTCATTAAGAAGCCCGCACTGGTTTAATGATTGAGGCGCCTGCTGCACTCCACCACTCCCCCTCAAGGTCGGAGTGAAAAACGCCAATTTTGATGAATTGGACCATATACAGTACATAGAATGAATTCCTTACAATGCAAGGTCAGCAAAATACTTTAAAAGAGGCACCTCTTACCGTGTATGCCATTATCAGCATCCTCCCAGTCGGGATACGTCACAGTAACAAAAATGTCACACGGGAATTTAAAGAAAACCTGTCATCCGGATGAGGCACGTAAACTAGATGTAGGGGCACAAAGGCGCTTTCCTACTGGTTTAATAGGTATCTTCACTGTAGAAACCACAGTTTGGTTTTTCATTAATTATCTTTACAAGTTTGTGTGCAAAGCTGTTCGTGCGTTGGGTCGGGCCTGTGCGGAGCGAATTCAGCTCTTCTCCTGCCACTCAACTGCGTCTATCAGTATCTTGTTACTGTTTTAAATTTATCACCGGTGCAGTCCTATCCACGGGCTGCGCTTCCGAACATCCACCTCGCAGTGGGCTTCAGTAAAATGGCACCGGTGTCGGCGCATGTGTACATTGATCACCCAGTGGTTTTCATTAAAATAGTGCAGGAGGTACTCCACCCATCTAAATGTTTGTTTTCTTTTTTTATCACAACAATGGACCTGTTTGTTATTTGAATAACTTTTCAATTAAAATATAAGGTTGAAAAAATAATGGCTCCGGAGGTGGCGCATGTGCAGATTGAGATATTGTCTCACCATTTTCCAGAAGGCCACTGCAAGGTCAATGTGCAAAATTGTCTCTCGCGGTGAAAAATGCGGACACAAGAGACAGCTGAGGGGCCGGAGCAGAGCTGAAGACCCTCTCCACAGGCCCTCCCCAATGCACAAACAGCTTATTGCACACAAACTTCTAAAGATAAAGAATAGCCAGGCTGCGGTTTCTACAGTAAGGGTGTGTGCACACGCTGCGGATTCAGCTGCGGATCCGGCCCTGCGGATCCGCAGCAGATCTGCAAGCAATGTACAGTACCATGTTAGCCAATGGGATTTAAAAACTGCAGTGCACATGCTGCAGATTTTTCCTTGCGGATTTTCTGCGGTTTTAAATCCGCAGCATGTCAATTCTTTCTGTGGATTCCGCAGCGGTTTGACACCTGTTCCATTGTCCAGGTGTCAAACCGCTGGCAAATCCGCAGGTCACTTACCTGCGGTTTTACCTGCAAATCCGCACGGAAAAATCCGCAGGTGAATCCGCACTGTGTGCTCTCACCCTAAAGATACCTATTAAACCAATAGGACAGCGCCTTTGTGCCCCTACATTAAGTGTAGCGTGTCTGATTCTCTTTAGGGTGTGTGCACACTCTGCGGATTCTGCTGCGGTTCCGCAGCGGATTTGGCCACTGCGGATCCGCAGCAGTTTTTGCGGTGGTGTACAGTACCATAATATCCTATGGATATTAAAAACCGCTGTGCAGACGGTGCAGATTTTTCCGCGCAGTTTTCCTGCGGTTTCTAAACTGCAGAAAGAATTGACATGTCAATTCTTTCTGCGGATTCCGCTGCGGTTTGCCATCTCCTCCATTGTGGAAATGAAAAACCGCAGGTCTTTTGACCTGCGGATTTTACAAAATCCGCGCGGCCAAATCCGCACCCCAATCCGCAGCGTGTGCACATACCCTTAAGCAGACATGATCAGTCTGCATCTATGTTGGTTACAGCTCATTCACGCGTCAGTTTTTGTGCGCACAAGCAAAATGAATGTCATCCAAGTGCTGTCCGATTTTTTTTTCTTTTCAGTTGCTGACCCGTAGCCTTGCATTGCCAATCTTTGATTCACACTTGTATCAATATCGGACATGTCTCTGTGATTTTGCATGGATCACTTGGTCTTAGGGAAAAAATCTGACATAGAACATGCCCATAAGACTGCCATAGGTACAAGTGCTATCCACTGGATAGCATTTGTAGGTGAAAAACTGAAGTGTGAATGAGCCCTAATACCCAGGTTATACCATGACATGCCTGATCAAAATACATGTCAGTCATACACAGGTAAGGTGTTAAGATTTCTCAGTATAAGCCCACGCTTTATCAGCATGCCAGAACTGCAACCCCTGGCAAAAATTATGTAATCACCGGCCTTGGAGGATGTTCATTCAGTTGTTCAATTTTATAGACAAAAGCAGATCACAGACATGGCACAAAACTAAATTCAATTCAAATGGCAACTTTCTGGCTTTAAGAAACACTAAAAGAAATAAAGAACAAAAAATGTGGTAGTCAGTAATGGTTACTTTTTTAGACCAAGCAGAGGGGAAAAATTATGGAATCACTCAATTCTGAGGGAAAAAATTATGGAATCATGAAAAACAAACCAACAAAAAAACACTCCAACACATCACTAGTATTTTGTGGCTTTTATAACAGCTTGCAGTCTCTGAGGCATGGACTTTATGAGTGTCAAACAGTACTCTTCATCAATCTGGCTCCAACTTTCTCTGATTGCTGTTGCTAGATCAGCTTTGCAGGTTGGAGCCTTGTCATGGACCATTTTCTTCAACTCCCACCAAAGATTTTCAATTGGATTATTATTATTTATTTATATAGCGCCATTAATTCCATGGTGCTGTACATGAGAAGAGGGTTACATACAAAGTTATAGATGTCGGTACATACAAAGTTATAGATATCGTTAACAGTAAACAAATTTACAATGACAGACTGGTGCAGAGGGGAGAGGACCCTGTCCTTGCGGACTTACATTCTAGGGGACTAGGGGATAGTGGGGAAGAGACAGAAGGTCGGGGGTGCAGCACCTCTGGTGGTGATGAGGCGGCAGCTCGGGCGGTGTGTGATGTATACGCCATCACACACCCTTCTGAACGCTGATCTTGCTCCCTACCTTGCTGTAGAGGTTGACATCCTAAAATTCAACAGCAAATGACATCGTGGTTCACCATCGGCTGGCCCTATTGTGCCCTATGCTGGCCATTCCAAATTTATATTGCTGACCTCTCAATCAGCACACATCCAGCTTATGATTAGCCTATATCAGAACCCAGTCCCCATACTGAGTCACGGTATCCCAGATCATATATACACAAGTTCAGATGCTGAGACTATTAACCCAGGGCTGTGGAGTCGGAGTCATGGAGTCGGAGCTCATTTTGGTGGAGTCGGAGTCGGTATAAAATGGTCCGACTCTGACTCCTAAAATATATAATAAATTGGGTACAGTAGTTCAATGCAGAATGTGCTGAATATTTTTTCATAGGAATTTTGGAAAGTTATGAAATGTCCTATAAATGGCTGTTCTATTCCTGATCTAAGGCTACATTCACACACAGCGTTTTTGCTGCGTTATTTGAGGATACGTTTTTCAGCTGCAAAAGCAGATCAGGTTTTTAAAAAACCGCATCACCTGAAAGGTTTTTGAGATCATAGATAATGTTTTCAATAGCAAAAGCAGATTAGAAATCTGCTCTATCTATCCATTTATCCATATCTGTCTATCCATATCTGTACCAAAAAGAATGAAAGCCGGGTAGGACACAGACTAACACTGCTTTTTTTTTTTTTAGCACCAGTCGGGTACACCTTATAGCTGCCCAAAAGGACACCCGGGACAGCCATTGCTCATCTTCAGTAACACATCAACATCAACTGATAGTTGGAATAAATAGACTGCATTCACCACATCTTAAGGTGCAGGCTTTATTTTCAAGTGTAGGGGTGTGCAGCATAAGGTTCTGCAGCAGCTGAGGTGTGTAGTATGAGATTCTGTGGAACAGTATGAGGTTCTGCCCCCCCCCTAGTTTTGATCCTGGCTAAAACCATTTCTTATAGATATGGCGAACCCTCAGGTAACCCTAAATGAAGGTCAATGGACACAGGTGACTGAATTGAAGGAATTGCTTAATCACCTATTTACCGTGACTAAAAAATTACAAGCTGAGGATTTAACTCCTGGCATTTTCATAAGGGAGTGGAATAACTTGCTATTTTGCCTGTCCCAAAGAGGAGATTTAATCGCAGATGGCATTTCTGCTTCAATAAAACGGAGAGAGACACAGCTATTGGAAAATAAATTTTTTCTGGCAGCTGTTTATGTGGACCCAAGTCATCGCATATTCCTTGATGATCAACAGCTTACTAAAGGAAAAGAAGCTCTGACTGAGGTAGCAGTTAGGATGAGTGGCCTACAGGAGGACTGCCAGGCGCAAGAGGACTTGGGTCCTGACAGTGCTACTGCTGCCATATCTTCATCCTCATCAGATGAGGAGTTTGACTTTGAAAAGTATTTGAATGATATGGAGCAGGCAAAGCGTTGCTGCAAGGAAAAAGATTTCACTCCGTCTCCTATAGCAAGCAGATTGACCATATTTCAGCAAAATGTTTCACTTGCTCTCAAAGAAAAAGAAAAATTCAACCGTTCATCAAAACTGACTGTGCATGAGGCAATTCCTTTATACTTGGAAATTGTTAGAGATGTTGCCCATGTGGTTATGGCTTTGCCTCCAACCCAAGTTAGTGTAGAGAGGTTGTTCTCTGGCCTTAAAATTATTAGGTCAGATTTTAGGTCATCTATGAAGGAGGATTTGATGGAGGGAATTCTATTTCTTAGAACAAATTCATAGACTGCACAAATGTTATTTAGTATGTTTTTGTTGAAAACTGTTTTTGCCACTTACATAGTTTATTACATAGTGTTATATACACTCACTGGCCACTTTATTAGGTACACCTGTCCAACTGTGTGTTAAGACTTAATTTCTAATCTGCCAATCACATGGCGGCAACTCAGTGCATTTAGGCATGTAGACATGGTCAAGACAATCTCCTGCAGTTCAAACCGAGCATCAGTATGGGGAAGAAAGGTGATTTGAGTGCCTTTGAACGTGGCATGATTGTTGGTGCCAGAAGGGCTGGTCTGAGTATTTCAGAAACTGCTGATCTACTGGGATTTTCACGCACAACCATCTCTAGGGTTTACAGAGAATGGTCCGAAAAAGAAAAAAAATCCAGTGAGCGGCAGTTCTGTGGCCGGAAATGCCTTGTTGATGCCAGAGGTCAGAGGAGAATGGGCAGACTGGTTCGAGCTGATAGAAAGGCAACAGTGACTCAAATTGCCACCCGTTACAACCAAGGTAGGCAGAAGAGCATCTCTGAACGCACAGTGCGTCGAACTTTGAGGCAGATGGGCTACAGCAGCAGAAGACCACACCGGGTACCACTCCTCTCAGCTAAGAACAGGAAACTGAGGCTACAATTTGCACAAGCTCATCGAAATTGGACAGTAGAAGATTGGAAAAACGTTGCCTGGTCTGATGAGTCTCGATTTCTGCTGCGACATTCGGATGGTAGGGTCAGAATTTGGCGTAAACAACATGAAAGCATGGATCCATCCTGCCTTGTATCAACGGTTCAGGCTGGTGGTGGTGGTGTCATGGTGTGGGGAATTTTTTCTTGGCACTCTTTGGGCCCCTTGGTACCAATTGAGCATCGTTGCAACGCCACAGCCTACCTGAGTATTGTTGCTGACCATGTCCATCCCTTTATGACCACAATGTACCCAACATCTGATGGCTACTTTCAGCAGGATAATGTGCCATGTCATAAAGCTCGAATCATCTCAGATTGGTTTCTTGAACATGACAATGAGTTCACTGTACTCAAATGGCCTCCTCAGTCACCAGATCTCAATCCAATAGAGCATCTTTGGGATGTGGTGGAACGGGAGATTCGCATCAGGGATGTGCAGCCGACAAATCTGCGCCAACTGTGTGATGCCATCATGTCAATATGGTCCAACATCTCTGAGGAATGCTTCCAGCACCTTGTTGAATCTCTGCCACGAAGAATTGAGGCAGTTCTGAAGGCAAAAGGGGGTCCAACCCGTTACTAGCATGGTGTACCTAATAAAGTGGCCAGTGAGTGTATATATATATATATATGTAATCGATATTACATAGTGTATTACATATTTACAATTTATTACAGTTTTGTGTTCTAAAGTTGTATTCCAATAAATATATATTATGTTCTATCTAAATGTCTTGATTATTGTATCATAAAAATGATTAAATGACTGATGTTCACATTGTACTACAATAAATTTTTCACTTAAATATAAGCAATATATATTGGAGTCGGAGTCGCAGGTTTGGCTTACCGACTCCACAGCCCAAATGACTGCCAATACGTCTTTTCACTAACCTGAGATATAATAGAATAACATCCCCATACAGGTGACAATCTAGCAGCTGTCGGCTGTACACTATAGTTAAGGCTAGGTTCACATTAGCATTTGTGTGCGCAGCTTATCGTCTGCATGCGCAAACATATGTCAAAACGCATACAAACGCATATTTACGCAGCGTTTTATATCCGCATCAACTTAAAAAAATGCTGCGTTTGCATGCGTTTGTGGTTTTTTCAGCACATTGGTTCGGAGAATTTCCTTGACTCAAGCCACGCATAATGGGCGTGTCTCATTTCCCGGACATGATTATGTGAAAAACGCATGCGTTTCGAACGCTTGTGTACACATGTCCTTGCATACGCAAGCATTTCCATAGACAGTAATGCGTTTTTTTACGTACTCGTCTGCATGCGCATCCCTGCACATATTCGCCGGACGCCGCCACACACTGCGAAAAACGCCTTTGTACGCGTTTCCATGCGAACGCATGTCCCTGCGTACACCATGTTAAAGATATGTATGCATGACGCATGTGGATCTATGCGGCGCAAACACTTCGCGCACAGACGCAAATGTGAAACCAGCCTAACAACTTGCTGCATTAGCCACGATCAGTGTTGGTACTGTCCGTATCTGTTTAACCCCTTAGGAGCTGCTGTCAATACTGACTACATCATATAAATGGTTAACAGAGTGTGGGGGCTCTTTCTTTAACCCCATCGGCACCGTGAGATCATGATTGTGTGGTCCTGATGTTTACCATGGCAATTCACAACCAAATAACACCCTAATTAGGCTGGATTCTCACTAGCAATTTTAAAATCGGTCCGATTTTGTTCCTGCAACACAGGACAGAAGCAGCTGAATGAATTCTGAGGTATTCAGAGCCATACTGTTTGCTCAGATCCAGCCAAATGCAGCCAAACTGATTGGTCGTCATTTCATACTACAGATGGACAATGACCCAAAACATAAAGCCAAAGCAACCCAGGAGTTTATTAAAGCAAAGAAGTGGAATATTCTTGAATGGCCAAGTCAGTCACCTGATCTCAACCCAATTGAGCATGCATTTCACTTGTTAAAGACTAAACTTCAGACAGAAAGGCCCACAAACAAACAGCAACTGAAAACCACCGCAGTGAAGGCCTGGCAGAGCATCAAAAAGGAGGAAACACCGCGTCTGGTGATGTCCATGAGTTCAAGACTTCAGGCATTCATTGCCAACAAAGGGTTTTCAACTAAGTACTAGAAATGAACATTTTATTTACAATTATTTAATCTGTCCAATTACTTTTGGTCCCTTTAAAAACAAGGTGGCACATGTTAAGGAGCTGAAACTCCTAAACCCTTCATCCAGTTTTAATGTGGATACCCTCAAATGAAAGCTGAAAGTCTGAACTTCAACTGCATCTGAATTGTTTTGTTTAAAATTCATTGTGGTAATGTCTAGAACCAAAATTAGAAAAATGTTGTCTCTGTCCAAATATATATATGGACCTAACTGTGTACATGTCATTGAGACACATATATATATATTTATATTTCATAGCGTTGTTCATAGCAGAATAGCCGCTAATTCAATTGTCGGCTTTTGTGAAATCATTCCCCAACCCGACATGAAATGACACATAGAATCATAGAATCATAGAATCGTAGAGTTGGAAGGGACCTCCTGGGCCATCTGGTCCAACCCCCTGCTCAAAGCAGGATTCGCTAAATCATCCCAGTCAGATGTCTGTCCAGCCTCTGTTTGAAGACTTCCATTGAAGGAGAACTCACCACTTCTCGTGGCAGCCTGTTTCACTCATTGATCACTCTAACTGTCAAAAAGTTTTTTCTAATATCTAATCTGTGTCTCCTCCCATTCAGTTTCATCCCATTGCTTCTAGTCTTTCCTTGTGCAAATGAGAATAAAGTTGATCCTTCTACAATGTGACAGCCCTTTAGATATTTGTAGACAGCTATTAAGTCTCCTCTCAGTCTTCTCTTTTGCAAACTAAACATTCCCAAATCCTGCAACCTTTCCTCATAAGACAGGGTTTGCAGATGGTTTACATACAGTAAACAATTTCATTTAATGTTTTTTTTTATATGTCTTTCATTAGTAATTAGATGAGGGTTGATGTGTAAAATTTGGGAGGTGTTAATTTAAGGGGTTGATTCGTTGTAAAAAAAATGCTTGGGCTCCCGCGGTAATTTGTCAACCAGAGAGGTAAAACAGGTGAGTGAGGGCAGATTTTAATAGCCATGAGAGGGACCATTGTTTTTGGCTCCCCCCTGGCTACAAAAATCTGCCCCCAGACACCCCAGAAA